>NC_044917.1:2749737-2886359 GCF_003576645.1 Ipomoea triloba | reverse complement strand
TTTTGCGGAGTGACAGCCCATATGCCCTCCACTTGCATATCAGACACCATGTGCATAGTAAATCCACTTTGTATAAATAGGGGTCATTCCCCTCACTGGAAAGGGGGACTCATCAGTACTACACTAATACACTTGCGATTTGCCGATTGTCTTTATCCTGCTTACTCTTTATCACTGTTCGTCACCCGTAGAGCGATATAGCTTCGAACCGCTCAGTCGTTGACCGGTAGACCGACCGTCTGACCGGCCGAGCGACATTCTTCACTACACGTAACACAAGTATCCGTAGCGTAATCGTAGACCCCGTTTACATTTACGCTATCACCAGGTAAATATAAATGTCACTTTTTTTTTTTTTGCATAAAATGTATCAAATAGGCATTCAAACTTTATCCGTAAAGTCAATTAGTCCCTCAAACTTTTTAAGGTTGCAATTAGATACATAAACATGTCAATTTAGTCATGAATGCATAATTACCTATTAGTGACCTGTAATACCTGGTAAATATAAATGTCACATTTTTTTGCATAAAATGTATCAAATAGGATATCAAACTTAGTCAATTAGGCCCTAAAACTTTTTAAAGTTGTAATTAGATAAATAAACATCTCATTTTAGTCATCACGACATAATTACCTGTTAGTGACCTGTAATACCAGGTAAATATAAATGTCACTTTTTTTTTTTTGCATAATATGTATCAAATAGGCCATCAAACTTTGAGTGTAAAGTCAATTAGGCCCTCAAACTTTTTTAAGTTGCAATTAGATACATAAACTGGTCAATTTAGTCATCAAGGCGTAATTACCTGTTAGTGACCTGTAATACCAGGTAATATAAATGTCACTTTTTTTTGTTTGCATAAAATGTAACAAATAGGCCTTCAAACTTAGTCAATTAGGCCCTCAAATTTTTTAAAGTTGTAATTCGATAAATAAACATGTCAATTTAGTCATCACTGCATAATTACCTATTAGTGACCTGTAATACCAAGTAAATATAAATGTCACTTTTTTTTCATAGAACGTATCATATAGGCGATCAGACTTTATCTGTAAAGTCAATTAGGACCTCAAACTTTTTAAAGTAGCAATTAGATATATAAATATGTCAATTTAGTTATCAAGGCAAAATTACCTGTTAGTGATCTGTAATACCAGATAATATAAATTTCACTCTTTTTTGCATAATATGTATCAAATAGGCCTTCAAACTTTACTTCTAAAGTCAATTAGGCCCACAAACTTTTTAAAGTTGCAATTAGATACATAAACATGTCAGTTTAGTCATCAAGGCATAATTACCTGTTAGTGACCTGTAATACCAGGTAAATATAAATGTCACATATTTTTGCATAAAATGTATCAAATAGGAAATCAAACTTAGTCAATTAGGCCTTCAAACTTTTTAAAGTTGTAATTAGATAAATAAACATGTCATTTTAGCCATCACAACATAATTACCTGTTAGTGACCTGTAATACCATGTAAATATAAATGTCACTTTTTTTTGCATAATATGTATCAAATAGGTCATCAAACTTTAAGTGTCAAGTCAATTAGCCCTCAAACTTTTTAAAGTTGCAATTATATACATAAACATGTCAATTTAGTAATCAAGTCATAATTACTTGTTAGTGACCTGTAATACCAGGTAAATATAAATTTCACTCTTTTTTGCATAATATGTATCAAATAGGCCTTCAAACTTTACTTGCAAAGTCAATTAGGCCCACAAACTTTTTAAAGTTGCAATTAGGTACATAAACATGTCAATTTAGTCATCGAGTTATAATTACCTGTTAGTGACCTGTATTAGCTGGTAAATATCAATGCCACTTTTTTTTTTGCATAAAATGTATCAAATAGGCATTCAAACTTTATCTGTAAAGTCAATTAGTCTCTCAAACTTTTTAAAGTTGAAATTAGATACATAAACATGTCAATTTAGTCATCAAGGCATAATTACCTGTCAGTGACCTGTAATAGCAGGTAAATATAAATGTCACATTTTTTTGCATAAAATGTATCAAATAGGCCATCAAACTTAGTCAATTCGTCTCTCAAACTTTTTAAATTTGAAATTAGATACATAAACATGTCATTTTAGTCATCAAGGCATAATTACCTGTTAGTGACCTGTAATACCAGGTAAATATAAATGTCACATTTTTTTTTGCATAAAATGTATCAAATAGGCCATCAAACTTAGTCAATTAGACCCTCAAACATTTTAAAGTTGGAATTAGATAAATAAACATGTCAATTTAGTCATTACGACATAATTACCTATTAGTAACTTGTAATACCATGTAAATATAAATGTCACTTTTTTTTGCATAATATGTATCAAATAGGTCATCAAACTTTAAGTGTAAAGTCAATTAGGCTCTCAAACTTTTTAAAGTTGCAATTATATACATAAACATTTAAATTTAGTAATCAAGTCACAATTACCTGTTAGTGACCTGTAATAGCAGGTAAATATAAATGTCACTTTTTTTTTGCATAAAATGTATCAAATAGGCATTCAAACTTTATCTGTAAAGTCAATTAGTCCCTCAAATTTTTTAAAGTTGAAATTTGATACATAAACATGTCAATTTAGTCATCACGACATAATTACCTGTTAGTGACCTGTAATACTAGGTAAATATAAATGTCACTTTTTTTTTTTTTTTTTGCATAATATGTTTCAAATAGGCCATCAAATTTTAAGGGTAAGTCAATTAGGCACTCAAACTTTTTAAACTTGCAATTAGATACATAAACATGTCAATTTAGTCATCAAGGTATAACTACCTGTTAGTGACCTATAATACAGGTAAATATAAATGTCACTTTTTTTTTTACATAAAATGTATCAAATAGGCCTTCAAACTTAGTCAATTAAGCACTCAAACTTTTTAACGTTGTAATTAGATAAATAAACATGCTAATTTAGCCATCACGACATAATTACCTGTTAGTGACCTGTAATACCAGGTAAATATAAATGTCACTTTTTTTTTGCATAATATGTATCAAATAGGCCATCAAACTTTGAGTGTAAAGTCAATTAGGCCCTCAAACTTTTTTAAGTTGCAATTAGATACATAAACTGGTCAATTTAGTCATCAAGGCGTAATTACCTGTTAGTGACCTGTAATATCAGGTAAATATAAATGTCACTTTTTTTTTTGCATAAACTGTATCAAATAGGCCATCATACTTAGTCAATTAGACCCTTAAACTTTTTAAAGTTGTAATTAGATAAATAAACATGTCAATTTAGTTTATCAAGACATAATTACCTGTTAGTGACTTGTAATACCAGGTAATATAAATGTCACTTCTTTTTTTTTTCATAAAATGTATCATATAGGCCATCAAACTTTATCTGTAAAGTCAATTAGGCCTCAAACTTTTTAAAGTTGCAATTAGGTACATACACATGTCAATTTAGTCATCGAGGCATAATTAATTGTTAGTAACTTGTAATACCAGGTAAATATAAATGTCATTTTTTTTGCTTAAAATGTATCACATAGGCGATCAGAGTTTATCTGTAAAGTCAATTAGGTCCTCAAACTTTTTAAAGTAGCAATTAGATACATAAGCATGTCAATTTAGCCATCAAGTCATAATTACCTGTTTGTGACCTGTAATACCAGGTAAATATAAATTTCACTCTTTTTTGCATAAAATGTATCAAATAGACCTTCAAAGTTTATCTGTAAAGTCAATTAGGCCTCAAACTTTTTAAAGTTGCAATTACATACATAAACATGTCAATTTAGTCATCAAGGCATAATTACCTGTTGATGACCCGTAATACCAGGTAAATATAAATGGCACCTTTTTTTTTTTTTTTTGCATAAAATGTAACAAATAGNCTTTTTTTTTTTTTTTTGCATAAAATGTAACAAATAGGCCATCAAACTTAGTCAATTAGGCCCTCAAATTTTTTAAAGTTGTAATTAGATAAATAAAAATGTCAATTTAGTCATCAAAGCATAATTACATGTTAGTGACCTGTAATAGCAGGTAAATATAAATGTCTTTTTTTTTTTGCATAAAACGTATCAAATAGGCATTCAAACTTTATCTGTAAAGTCAATTAGCCCTCAAACTTTTTAAAGTTGCAATTAGATACACAAACATGTCAATTTAGTCATCAAGGCATAATTACGTGTTAGTGACCTATATTACTAGGTAAATACAAATGTCACATATTTTATTTTATTTTTTGCATAAAATGTATCAAATAGGCCTTCAAACTTTACGTGTAAAGTCAATTAGGCCCTAAAACTTTTTAAAGTTGCAATTACATACATAAACATGTCAATTTAGTCATCAAGGCATAATTACCTGTTAATGACCCGTAATACCAGGTAAATATAAATGTCACTTTTTTTTTTTGCATAAAATGTAACAAATAGGTCATCTAACTTAGTCAATTAGGCCCTCAAATTTTTTAAAGTTGTAATTAGATAAATAAACATGTCAATTTAGTCATCACTGCATAATTATCTGTTAGTGACATGTAATATCTTGAGCTGTCAAAACGGGCCGGTCCGTTTAACCCGTGTTTTAGGCTAGTTGGGCATGGAAAATATCAGTCCGGCCCGTATTCAACCCGCCCCGTTTAACTCGGATGAAAGCTGGGTTAAACGGGCTGAGCCGGATAACCCGCGGGCCGGCCCGTTTAACCCGCCTTTAAAAAAAAAAAAAAAAAAAAACGCTGCATCACCCCATGCGTGACCCATAGTCCCATACAAGCTGATAGTGGAGACATCATGCGTAGGTTTCCCATTTCCCATAATCACAATTCACATTCCCATATTCCCATTTCCCAATTTCCCATTTTCCCCATTCCCAGTAAAATTAAAATAATAAAATCCCTATTTTCCCATCCCCCTAAAATTAAAATAATAAAATCCCTAAATCCTTAATCTTCCTAACTCCCTGTCCCTCCCATTTCTGGCGCCGACCTTCTCCAATTTTTCTACTCCGGTCTCTCTCCATTTTGTGTTGTGTAAATATTTAGTTATTTATGTAAAATTTAATTTACCAAATTTATTTGATAAATGATAAATTTATAATTGATATGAATCAAATAAATAAATTAAATCGTACAATCATATTTTATATATTAATAATATTATATATTTTTAAAAAATTTTTTTTATTTTAGGACAGGCTGGCCCGTTTAGCCCGTCACATACGGGTTGGGCTGCAAATCCCAATTAGTTTAGAAAAACGGACCCGGCCCGGCCCGTTTTAGGTCTAACCAGAGACGGGCCAGCCCGTATGGGCCGGGTGGCCCGTTTTGACAGCACTAGTGGTAAAGATTTAAAAGTCGTGGAATTAAATCTGGAAATTTTAATAGTCATGGACCAAAAGTGGATATTTCTCTTATTTTATTACTCCCTCCGTCCCGAATTGGATGTCTTATTTGCTTTTTGCACGTTTTTTAAGAAAGTAAAGTAAATGTGATGTGCTTTTCAATTATGCCCCCAACTTTTTCACTTTTGGAAATAAAAGTAATAAAGAAAGCAAAAGTCATAAGGGTAAATGGGGAAAAGTAGAATGATGGTGATGTTCAATTTTGGAAATAGGACAATATTTTGGGACAAACTAAAAAGGAAAGTAAGACAGATAAAATGGGACAGAGGGAGTACATCAATCACTAATTATGATAATTTAATATTTAATCATTATCACCTATTTATTTATTTGATATCTGATATTCATAAAGTCAGGTTTCAGTAATTGATAATCTAGATTATTGTATCAATAGACTGACTATATAATAACCTCATCACGAATACCCTACTTCCTATGGTGCGAGAATCTTCAACAATAGGAAGTAGTAGAAAGTCGCCCTGGATTATTGATTTTGTACTTGCACGGATTTCCCTGTTTCTGTCTGGGGATTAATGATTTTCGTTAGTTGTTCTTTAACAGATGAAATAACGCCGTTTGGTTTGGTTTGATGCGTTCCGATCCATTCCAAACCAAAAGGTTTTCGAGGTTTTGTTTGGTACTGTTGTTATGTTTTTTTTGTGTTATCTATCACTCAGGAATCAATCAATTGAGTTGCTCGTGCGTTGATATCTATGCAAGTAGTAGACGGAGAGCCGTTGTTCCATGGCAGCCAAGGTAACGACGACGGTGATGATAATAACGTGAAGGTTGCTCGAGAAAACATCAACGATGGTGAAACCAATAATAATAATAATGGTAAAACAATGACGTACATATTTTTAATAATAATAATAAAACATCAACACTTTCCAGGGAGTTTGTGCTTCAGTAGGTTGAGAAAGTAGCTATGAACAAATACTACATTGTAACAGAGTTAAAAAAAAATAACTGTTGACAATTTTATTTTAATTAAAAATGAGTTTGACGTTGAAACATGTGTTCTTAGCTACGTATATACACGTGTCAACTCGTCGTCTTGCATGCTCCGGTCCATTATCATAAGTGCGTGTTGTGAGTGCAAGAAGAGAAGCAAAGCAAAGGAATTGTGGAACAATTAAGCCGATAGCTATGCCGGAAACACGAAGAGCCGACAGGGAAGATGAACTCGCCGGCGCGAAAGAAGCGAGGAACTTATCGGAGTGGTTCTCGAAGCTCGTATCTCTGCAAGCGGAGACAGTCTCGGCCTGCTTATCCGCGCTCTCATCGCCGCTTTTCTCGCGCCGTCGCCTCTTCGACAGGACGGCGGCGAACGATACGTCGGAGATGGGAGGTGGAAGCGGCGGTTTGGTGAGGAAAATCGGGGTGGGGATACTAGCGGCGGCGTATGTTGGGATGATTCTAACGATTCTGTTGGTTGTGGCGGCGGTTATGGGCGTGGCGGTGGTGAGGATCTGGGTGGAGGAGCCGGTGTTGTTGAGGGAGAGGTTGAATTTTGACTACACAGATGCTCACCCTAAGGCCGTCTTCTCTTTTGTTCACCGCGAATTTAACACTAAATTTACTGTTGGTAAGAGTAAGAAAATGGGTGTTCCTGTTGGGCAGACATTCTATGTTTCTTTGCTTCTTGTAATGCCGGAATCCGATTATAACAGAGAGCTTGGGATCTTCCAGGTAATCAATTTATATATTCTTTTGTCAACATTATATTCAATTCACTTCAATGATGAACCAACATAGATAAGTTGGTCAACTTGATAACTACAAGTTTTCAAGATTAGACTCAGATTTGTTGACATTCTTAGTGTTCTTGTTGACCTTCCAGGTAGAGTTGTCAAAACGGGTCCGTTTAACCCGTATTTTAGACAAGCTGGGTTAGAGAATTACCAATACTCAGTGTGCAAAAAGTGCATTTTTAATATACTAGAAGTATATCCTTCAGTAATTTATATTGTTTAGGTTAATAGAGTTGTGGATTCACTTCCTAACCCAAGGTTAATAGAGTTGTGGATTCACTTCCTAACCCATCCCAACCCATTTTTGGATGAACCCGAGATGCGCAAGCCCGTATAGTTTTGACAGCTCTACTTCTTGGTGCTTTGCCACCTAAGATTACAAATCCCATTGACCTTCTTTGTGTTTTGCCATGAGTTTATCATCCACACCATGGGTTTTCCTCATCCAAAAGTAGTTGAGACTGAACAAATTCTTCAATATGAGGAATGGAAGCTTGTGTTGAACATAATATATTATAAACTAATAAATGTAGTCTTAAAAGATAGTTTCCAATCTTATGGCCGACTTTCCACCTTTGAATGTGAGTGAATGAGTTAAATCCTTAGTATGAATGTATGATGGATGAGCTAAATTACTAAACTTGGAGAGTGGATGGATAAATGAATTAAATTGTGAAATGTGTCAAAATTAGTGGACAAGTCCCCGAGCCCTCCTCTTGGAGTGTGGGTGGATGAATGAGTTAAATTGCCCAATATGTCAAAAGTAGTGGACGATTCCCTGAGCCCTCCCTCCATTCCTGCCTTGAAACTTAGAGTGGGCGAATGTGTCAAATTGCGGAATGTGTCTGCATAGTCTTCAATAGCATCTTTAACGAAGACTTTTAATTGAAAAGAAACATAACATACTGATAGGAATTAGTTTTGTGATTTGGTTGATTGCTTTTCATTAGGTGGCTGCAGAGCTCATATCAAACAATGGAGGCATAGTGACAAGATCAAGCCATCCATGTATGTTACAGTTTAGAAGCCAGCCAATCCGACTTATGCGAGAACTGATCTGGGGCATACCCCTGCTACTAGGAATAGCATCTGAAACTCAGAGGATAGTCATTCCAATGATAAGGCACAAGGAAGGTTATCCAAGAACAGAGGCAATCCGGGTGATCTTGATGCCACGGGCTAGCACGCTGGCGCTGCCACAGGTATACGAGGCCGAGATCATTCTCAAGTCTCATCTCCCTTGGATGAAAGAGCTGTTGTACAGATGGAAATGGACATTCTACGTGTGGGTGTCGATGTACATTTACATGGCGCTCCTCGTAGTTTCTCTATGTTGCTTCAGATCACTTATGGTCCCTGTCCTGACAACAACTGTTAGGGGGTACGACGAAGAACAGTTAATGTTGGAACCCTCGGAAGACAGGGTTGGAGAGGAAAGAAATGTCCCCGAGTCATTGAAAAGGCGCAGGCTGAGCAGCAGAAGGAAGGCAATGCTTCGGCAGAAGGTTGTGGCAGAGCCAGCTGAGACTGTCGATTCTTCTGCTTCGAGCTATACAATAACCAGAGACGACACAGCTCCACTTCAGGAAGACACCGAGGACTCAGAATCTGTTTGCTTCAGAAGCGGAGGCGAGGAATAACAGCCAGCCCTGAATATGTTTCATCTTTACATATATCACTTGTACCTTGCAGTTTCAGTGTCTCTTGTTATCTCTTCCTCTAAACAATAATAAGCTGAAGTTTCCATGGAAGAACAGTGATTATCTGCAATTACACTGCACCAGCTTAACATGACTGTAGGTCTGTAGTTAGTCATTATATATCAGTAGTTGCAATTTCTCGAATTACATAACACAAGAAAGATAGCAAGTTCACATATATTACTAGTTCCTAACAGCCAAAAGTAGCATAAAACTTGAAAGTTCAAGCATGAAGCACGAAACTAAGCAGACGACCATAGAATATCTTTTTGCTCAGTGAAGTGAATGGTAGATGTAAGGGTTTAGCAAAAGCTCAGCCAATGGCTGTTTAGGCCAACTTGTGAATGGTTTTCATATCTGCAGCTTCCATTAGGGTGCCTTTCTCGACATGATCCCACCATTTGAACAAGAAATTTTCCACGACTAATCTGAACCAAGGGGAAAGCTTTATACCATCCTCTCCAGCATTTGCTTTCCTCAAGATCTCTTTCAGCTGTTCCCTATTCACATATTTAACATCTGCAACTTCATCCGGGTTCGGGCGCATGCCAACATCCCTCACAATGAAGAGAAGATAATCAACTGCCAATGATTACAACCATGCATAAGTACTGGGTATGCATCTATGCTTTGTGTTTTAATGTAAATGAAACATGAAAAATGTACAATGCAAGACAGGAAAAGAGCCATATCACTTGTGCATAGATAACTGAAAAGATCATTTTCACATAGATAAAGAGAAGGGTGGGGCATCCCAGCCAAGTATCTTAGGTTGTTGACTTGGTAACAGCAAGGTTTTAAGTTTGATTTTCAGTGATCTATTGGCCTTCTTGATTTGAGTTGGCCATCTATGAACAACTTAGGTTGATTTATCTCCTTGTGGTCCTTTGCTGGCTAGGGTCACATGATAAGGTTTATCCAGGCTACGGATTTCCTTCATCACACACACACGCACAAAAAATAAAAATAAAATAAAATAAAAAGGTCATTACGTTCATGCTCTCCCCATCTCCCATCAGAAGGTGCTTTATACAGGATACGGCCCAATGTTGTGAATTCATCAACTGGGACATCCTCTGCAGGAATCCCCAGTTCATCAAGAAGCTTTCTTTGTGCAGCATTCCTCACACCTATAATATGAAGCAGAACACAATGAGCTGACGAAAATGGTAATTCCATGGATGAGTTAAGAGAAGTATATACCAAGAGCATTCTCTTCAATCAACTCAGACTCCCGGTACAGAGGATGGCTGCAGCAGGTGTTAGTCCACACCAAAGGGAAGGTGACCTTTGTCGCAGATCGTTGCTGTGCATATCAAGAACGAGGGAATTATACAATATAATCAATGCAAATTTGTGAAAAGGAAAGATAAATTTCACCAGATGATAACAAAGAAAAAGGGTTTTGCAGCTTTTGAAAAGTGTTTTAGGCATATTTCCATAAACTATTCAAGTTGGTATATCAGAACAATCTGAAAACAGGTTTTCAAAGACCAGTTGAAATGAAAGTTCCATATAAGCAGGTTTGAGCCTATTGGAAAGTAATTATTGATAAGTGAATTATCTTAAAGCACATATTTAAGCTGTTCATCCAATCAGGGCCTGAATGGTGCTGAAATGATCATTGATATTGTTTCCTATACATACCTGAAGAAGCAACTCATAGTTTGAATTAAATAAGAAAACACTGAAAGCTCTGTGAAGCAGATTCTCAGATTCAATCTTCTCCATAAGATGACCTGCATATTGATCATATAATTTCACTGGTCAGACATATGAGACTTGAACTAAAATTCCCACAAATAGGAACTTGGTGGAACCATAAAGAAGAATCAGGGGGTTATCAAACACTAGAAAAGAAAGCAACAGAAGCTGACAATAGTCATCTGATTCCTAAAGAGCAACACTCAAAACTGAACAAAATGCCCTCATTACACCCCTTTAATGATGATGAAAATAATACAGAATAACTAAAATCCAGAATTCCATGCTTGATGATTAAGGGAAGATATTTTATCAGAAGCACTTGAAAGGTAAAGAAAATTAACTCTTATAGGCATAGATTTGACTTACAATTATACTTGGTATCATGACCAACAACACGGTCATTCTCATCCACCAAAATACACCTGCACCCAAGAAACAACTAATTTTTAACTTCACAAGGATAGGTGGAAATGATCATCAAAACTAGAAAACAAGTTCCTGCTGTCTTTGGATATTGACTTGAAAAAACAATTCATAACAAGCAAACTTCAGTTGCCACCACCCGCAACCATCAGAAAGCCAAAATCGGACACAAAATTGAATCCCGGCAAAGTTACAGAGCTTCATGTGAGTACCAAGCATGGCCTATAAATCACCTGCATGTTGAATCGGAGTGCTGCCGTGTGGGGGCTGGGAAGGAAATTTCACCTTTACACACAGGAATCAATGGCAAAATTGAGAAAATGCTAGAAGGTGCTAGGTTTCTGCGATTTCTATCCCTAAAAGCTACTATTTGGAATTACTTAATTAATAATACTCAGGGAAGATGAAAATGAAAATCAAACAACACAGCGATGCACGCATGCACGAGGTTTACAGAAATTAGAACAAAAACCCTTCTGATCAATAATTAAACAGAAGAAAAGGACAATAAGAGTAGGTACTCACTCGTCGTCAAACATGAGGCGGCGCTGGACAGCATCCATGTTGGCATCAGTGATGGTGTCCCCCATGGTGGAGGCGGCGCGGACAGAGTGTACTGAAGCTCGGCAGCGGAGGCGGATCGGCATAATTGAAAGAGAAGAAGAGGCGAAAGAGAGTGATGAGAGGAATGAAGAATTGGCAGAGTAAATCGCCGGCCGGGCGACTAGGGGAGAGAATCTCCGACAGATTTGAACAGAAGCCATCATCGACATTGGGATATTCACAGTGTTCGTTCCTCTTTGCTTCTTGCAGCCAGCCTTGGCCCTTGGCGTCTTTGCTTCACGTTTCTCTCGCTTTCTTCATATATTTATATTTATGTATATTATAGTAATAAGATAAACATAAATCTTTTTATAAATTATTTACTACAAACTACATTTCCCCAACTATATATATACTATTAAATTAAATCTTTAAAAAATAAAAATACTTGCAAATTAATAAGTAAAATAAGCAAAGAATAAAACGTTAATTTGACCAGTAAATAGTAACAATACATGCAAAATATAACTAATTTGCTATGACACATAATATCAAATAAAATTTTTATTATTGAGTAATAATTTTAATTTTTTGGGTGTGTAATAAGAACATCCATACTACTTTGGTTTTTTACACAATTTTTTTAGGTTGTAATATATGATAGATACAAAAATATGATTGAAAAAGAAAAAAAGAATGTTTATGACAATTAAAAAAAGAAAACGACTCAACGATTAAAATCATAGTGGCCGCCAGCTAGCAGTCACTTTGACGTGTCCGTTGGAGCGCATGAGTGCGCAAACTTCACTTTTTTTTCTTCCCTCAAGAAAAATATTGCTAAAAATCAAGTCCCACGTCAATTAAAAAATAATTGCTAAATTCTTGCCTATTATAAAAACCAAGAAAAATGCATTGGTTGGTGTGATTTTCATAAGACAAGTGAATGGTAAGTAGGTTGTTATCTTACTGTCGTTTATCCTTAAACCTTGTATTATATTAATGATTTAAGCATGTGTGGTTGTGTTTCCAAAAAAAAAAAATCAAAATGGTATATTCTTGAATTTTCAAACACTCTTAACTATCAGTCAAATCAACATTGTTTTAAATTGTGAATATTGAGTAATATAATTTTGTATATTGAGATTTAAAATTGCGAATATAGAGTTCTAAAATTATAAACATAGAATTTTCAAAATGTGAACATGAACTTTGGTCTACTTGCAAGGTAAACCCGAGTCCATAGCATAATTTGTCTGGGAATTGATAATTTCATTTTTTGTTTTAAATTTATAGGTGTTAATTTATTTTTAGTTTTTTTTTAAACCATCATATTTTGGTCATAGTATTATTGTGACATTATTATTTTTTGTCCTTCATCAACAAAATCGTTGAAATGTCATTAAATATAATAACATTTCGATATTGTATTCACCCTTTATTGTATTCATTCACCCTGTAACCACTGTTATAACTATCATTTAATAGTTATTTTGACCGTGTTGATTATTTATTCTTTAGACTGGATCACTAATATGTCTCCTGACCTTTGCTGCCATTGAACTTATGCCATCAATACCTTTAACCATAAACTTTATTTTTAATACATGACTTTAATTTTGACATAATAATTAAACTTGAACACAGTCTTTATTTTTCTACTTAAAACAAATATATTAGTCTGACAAAGATCTTGTGATCAAACGGCGTGAAATGACTCTCGAATCTCAATGGAATGATACATACTCTTTAGTAAATTCGTACAAAAATGTTAAAAGCCTACTATTAAAATTTATTTAAATTCATTATTCTAAAAATTCATTAAAAGCCTACAAAAAATAAATAATATTGAATACACCCCTAAAATACTCCGATAAGTAAACTAACTATACACGTTTCTAAACTTTCTAATGCTAATTATGCTTTTCCTTTATCGTCACAAATAAAACATACGGTGTACTTCCCAACTCCGTCATAAATACCGAGTATATAAGATCTCCGAAGAGGCTTCACAATCACGGGGAATCAATCTCTCTTTCTATCTCTTTTCTCAGTCGGTCCTTCCCATTTCTCTCCTCTTCGTGCTTTGCGTCGCGAGTAGCAGAGGCCAGAGGGTATCCGCCTCTACACCGATTCATCTCGATCTTGGTTTATGAGGTAACGATTTTGTCGCTTTCTATATCATTTCATGTTTCGGATTTAATTCTTTTTACGATTTTTAAATCAATTTTGGGATTTTGGATCTGGGATCTGGTTCTTAGTTGCCAAAACATCGAATTTTTGATAAAGAGAGTAAAGATTTCAATGCTTTTGGTGAGGTCTAGGTTTAATTTTACTCTGAAGTGTGTATTTTCTTTTTTGGGGGTTTCACTTTAGAAAGATGTCTGCTTTTTATTTCTAATGTTAAAGCAAGCTTTTCCCTAGCTATTGATACGATCCCCTTGCAATTTTACATGAAGTTTTTGAATTTGTAATTTATAGATTTCAGATTCGTGGCTTTGTATCACTGTGTGTGTGTGTGTGGGTGTTTTTTTTTGGGTATATGGATATATATTTCTTGTTTATCTTGAATGTGTAAGTACGTGTGTTGATATCACTATATAGACACCCATTAGTATTCTAATGGATATATTCTCTTTATCTTGAAAAGTAATGTTTCATATGAAGGATTGGTGATGGTAATTTAAGTTTTTGATATAGTGTTTATTCATTTGATATTTTTTACTCTCTAATATCTAAATGTGTTCTTTTTCTTTTCTTTTCTTTTTCAATATTTGTCTTGGAATGATGCAGCTCAAAGGAGAAACCCACTCTAGGGTAAGTGATTATTTTCAAGTTCGATTTTTTAATAACAATTGTGTCAAGCATTTGCTATGTTATTTACTTTCTTTCCTGCCATTACTATGGTTCTTCCAAGATTTTCTCTTGTTACTCATCATCATTATTTTTCATTGCAACTGTAGTGGCACGCGGATTAAGACCCGCAAACGGAATATTGCGGCGCCTCTGGACCCTGCAGCATTTGCAGATGTAGTGATACAGATATACCTGGATAATGCTGGTGATCTGGTATTTGCGTTATTTATTTATTTATTATAAATCTTTATAGCTTATGGTTTATTTGGCTGCTGGCATCTAAATAGTCATTCTATTGACTAAATGTTCTATTGTGTGCAGGAACTTGTTGCTAAGAGCGTTGAGTCTTCAGAGCTTAACTTCTCAAGATACGGTGATACCTTCTTTGAGGTAATTATCTTAAATCCAATGTTTCTCTTTTGGCTACTCCTGAGTCCAAGGCTACTTTGCACTTCTATCTAATTTGGGCATTTCGCCAAGAAATATGAGGATTGTTCCTTAGGGCATATAAAAGGCTGAGCTATGCCTGGGCACCCTAATAAAAGCTTCTTAATTTACTGGTTTGTAAAATGTATTCACTCACAATTATCCATTTAGGGCTTAGGAATTCATTATACATGTGTAATGTCTCAGTTACTTACCATTGTTGGACACATAAAATCATAAGATTCGTAGTGACCATTTTAAATGGTTCCATGGAGTGCTACTGGACTTGGTGTTTTTTATTCCAATTATCTCTTCAGAAGTTCACTATACACGTGTAATGTCTAGGTCATTTGACCTTATTGGTCATGCACTCATAAGATTCTTAGCTTTGTGATTGCTTTGGGTTGCTCATTGCTTGTATAGTCTATGTTGGCATTTCCATGTCAATTGGCTTCTTTGATTCCCTCAATGCTTGGTATTTCTATGCACTACTCTGATCTTCATCTTTGTATCTGGTGCTATTGTAGGTTGTTTTCACAGGAGGCCGCACACAACCTGGAACAATCAAACCTGATGAGGGGGAGCGCCACCCTTATTCTGTAATTGAGTGTGAGCCTAAGCGCGAAGACATTCTTCCATCTGTAATCTATATACAGAAGATCCTACGAAGAAAGCCGTTTCTTATAAAGAATCTTGAAAATGTTATGCGAAGATTCTTACAGTCATTGGAACTCTTTGAGGAAAATGAAAGGAAGAAGCTCGCAATTTTTACAGCCCTTGCATTTTCTCAGAAGTTGTCAGGGCTCCCACCAGAAACTGTGTTCCAACCACTTCTCAAAGATAACCTTGTTGCCAAAGGGCTAGTTCTCTCATTCATCACTGACTTTTTCAAGGTATATTTGGTCGACAACAGTCTTGATGATCTGATATCAATTCTTAAGCGGGGTAAGGTTGATGACAATCTTCTTGAATTCTTCCCATCTGCAAAGAGGACACCTGAAGCTTTCTCTGAACATTTCACGTAAGTGACTTTTAATGATAAAGAGAGACATTCTAACATGCACCATAATCTTGTTATCATTATCATTATCATTGCTGCTGCTATCTTATCTGTGATTCTTAGAGTTTCTATTAGATTGGAAGTGGATATAACGACTCAGTAATTGCCAAAGGGTTTCATTGTTTCATTAGTATTTTAATTGGGATTAATTGTTCTTCTCCTATGACCCTTTATTAAGTATTACCACTTAAGAGGTTTCTTTCGCTCTTGACTCTGTATAGTTTGATACTTGAGTGCACTTTCTTGACACTGTACATATTGATGCTTTTAATAGGTGAGTAGATATGTTTTCGAGCTATGTTAAGAAAAATAAGATAGCAAACTCTTGTTTTCATATCTCCCGGATCCTTTACCTTTTGACCACCTGGACCATGATCACCATTAAATGGCCTAATGGAAACCTAAGTGTTTAAAATCAAATAGAACATACTGCTATCTTTACTTTAATTATGTTGGCTCACGAAACTAAGATTGTCAAAAAAGAAGAAAAAGTACAGAACAAAACCAATATCTGAGGACATCTGGCCAAAATTATTATTATTATTGTGTAGTGCATATAAAGTTATGTTAGGTGTTTCATATGCGCTTTCACTTTTTTTTCACAGCAAGGAGGACCTCTTACCTTTGGTAGAGTACTACAAAAAGAAGATTTTTGAGGTGAAACTCAAAGACATGAAAAC
The DNA here is from genome assembly GCF_003576645.1 of Ipomoea triloba. NCBI lineage: Eukaryota > Viridiplantae > Streptophyta > Magnoliopsida > Solanales > Convolvulaceae > Ipomoea > Ipomoea triloba. The sequence goes on along the minus strand of NC_044917.1, from coordinate 2,869,825 downwards.
TGCATTAACAACTCAGATATCTGAGGAAGCTGATATGTCTGAAGTCTTAGAAACGGTAAAACAGCATATTAAAGATGCTAACCTACCAGATATTGAGGTGGTGCGGATTCTGTGGGATGTCTTGATGGATGCTGTTCAGTGGTCTGGGAAGAACCAACAACAGAATGCTAATTCAGCTCTTCGCCAGGTAATCCACAATTTATGTTTAATGTGGGAATGCCTAACCAGAAAATCAACAGTGTTTGTTCCTCCACAATATATGCCCGGGTTTAACTGGTTAAGGGGCAAAATGATGGTTATCTAGCTATCTACTGTGTTTGATGTAAATAGAAATCATTGTGTTGTATGCCTTGTGAATTATTCATGCCTTACATTGTGCTTCCTTTTACTGTATTTTTCTAGGGTAGGCTTTGTGGCACACTCTTTTAGGAGTGCTTTGTTATATTTCACCGTGTTGTATGTTTCTCGTCTTAATATTCAAAGAATTTTTCCAGTTTCCACTCAATTATTTACACTTCTTCCTTGTTCAGGTGAAAACATGGGCTGATCTGTTAAAAACATATTGCACTACCGGAAAACTCGAGCTGGAACTCATATACAAAGTCCAAGTTCAGTGCTATGAGGATGCCAAGCTATTGAAGCTGTTCCCTGAAATTATAAGATCCCTTTATGACCAGGAAGTGCTTGCTGAGGATACCATTCTTCATTGGTTCCGCAAAGGAACTAACCCCAAGGGCAGGTAAGCCCGTCTTTTGTTTTTTATCGTTTTAAGGAGAAAACCAGCATAATTTGGGCCAACAATCCGTTTACTGACAAGTCAAAATCTGTATTGTGTTCAGGCAAACTTTTGTGAAGTCGCTGGAACCCTTTGTCAAGTGGTTAGAGGAGGCTGAGGAAGAGGATTAAGGCTTGTGGTTGGCTGATCATGTCCAGTTAACTATCACTTACAGTGCTGGTGTTCCTGCTGTATTACTATGCCTTCCTTTTATTTTTTCTTTAAAAATTTTAATCTAAGAGTAGAATACTAAACTTGGTACCAAATTGTGAGTTTGCTTTATTTTTAATGTTGTATTGAAGTTGAAGTCTGGTATGAACTATTTCTTGCTATAAGTAAGGCTCTGTGGATTCTGTTCTTATGTTGTCAATATGTCATGGAACTTGTTGAGGGTAGGTAAAGCTTTTCACTTTTCACAACACAAAAATGGGTCGGGTGAGGTTCTAGCCAGGTTTTACATAAAATCCAAACCCTTCCTGTCTTAATGGGTAAAATTTTTTAAGACTCACCCTGACCAATCACTCACTACCATCCAAAAATTTCGGACCTTAAGTTGATTTGGGTGGATATTGGGACCTAACTTAGGTTGATTTGGGTGGATATCTATGGTAGGAATTGAAATTGTTATCCATATCTATAGTTAATTGGCTCAAATTGAGAATGTCAATAGGTAAATAACTCTTAAAAGAGTCAAATTTGAAATTTTATAATTATTAAGTCGACCATTTGATAATTTTATGTCATCCATTTAAGACATTAAACCCAAATAATATTTTTCTTCTGTTGGAATAAAGTCGAGTTTTAATGTTTTGGAAGCCATGCATATAGGTTATGATGTAGACTGTAGAGATTGGATTTGTTTTATTTCACATATTCAAAAAGAAGGCAATTGGTCTGCTGATTATAAGGCTTCGATCGGTTCTAAATATAATCTCTTTGGGTATGATTATATATATGGCTCGGAATCCTCCGATCCTAAATATAGCCTTGATGTGTTTGATTATGTGGCTTCGATCCTAAATATAATCTATAATCTTTTTGGGTCTGTGATGTCTTTCAAGGATTCTCTTAAACAGATTGGTTTGCTTCTTGCCAATGACATAGTTAATTAGAGATTTATTAAAGTTATTTGGTCTAGATTCTTATAAATTGTAATACTTGTGATTATTTATAAGATATATTTTCTTAAACATTTTCAGCCAAGCTCCCCCCCCTCCCCCGAACCTATGACCATCCGTTTGCAATGGTAACCGGGATGCCATTACACTACATAGTAGCTGACAGTCATATCTTAAAGATAATGGCCATGTTTGGTAAAATGACTGTTAGTTGATAGTTGTTAACTGATAGGTTAGAGGGTATGATTACTTGATAACATTAGTTGATTGTAGAAAAATACTTGGTAAATTAGCTGTTAACTGATAGCTGTTTGATATAATTTCTTTTTTTCAAAAAACTAATTGAAAAAGTTGTTTTGAGCAACTTTTTGAATTTTAGCATTTTGGAGTTACAAAAAGTTGATTAACCAAACACATATTGATTTTTTAACTAAGTCAAACAGTTAATAGTGGTCACATAAGTCAAGATTGACTGATAGGCTAACTATTTTTATCAAATAGTGCCAATATTTGGATTGGAACATGATTTTGTTTCCCTCTTTTCCACAATATTAGTTGGAAACGTAATTGAAATCACATTGTGATTGACTGCATGTTTAACATTACTACTGTCTTGTTCAACATCATTAATTAACAAATAAACCAAATTCTGATTATTAGCCTATATTTAGGTCAAAAGTCATGAAAACATACCCTATACATATATGTCTAAGGGCAACCACTATTTAAGGGTATACACATGGTAAACTTCATTTTAATATATTCATTAATAAATTTGGTAAATTACAATAAGTTTAAAAAATCATATACAATGGATAACAAACAAATTACATGTATCGAGTTTAAAACATTCTTATGATATTGGTAATAATAACTAATAAGTAAGTTCTATCTGAGCTCAAGGTACGTAATAAAATAATTCTTAATTAAAATTAAACATTATATATGTTATAAAGCATCGTATATAGTAACTCATGATGATACTTTATGTTGTGTGTTATGTACGTAATTATCATTACATGTGAAAAGATGAGCATCTACAACTTGCATGCATGAAACTCGTGATATAAAGGATAACATTTCTCTAATATTGTTAGTTTGGTGTAAACTACTGTTATTTGCGTGTTGGCCAACCTGTCAATTAAGTACTTTAATCAATATCAACATTTTCCATTTGTTTATTATTATTATTATTATTATTATTATTATTGTTATTATTATTGTAAATCCATATTTGATTTGATAATATATTTTAAAACTGGATTGGGTAGTTGGAGAATGGCCAACTAATACAAATTGCCAACCTACAAAATTTTATACGTACGTTTATGCAAAATGATATTGTTTCATAATTTGGCCAATCTGTCAATTAAGTACTTTTATCAATATCATATCAACATTTTTATTATTTTATAGTTTTTATTGAAAGTGTTGATTGGCACACCTCTTAATTCATACAATTATATTTCACTTTTGAGTTTATATTGGGTACCACGGAGAAGACCTATAGACTTACACTATATTCACTTTATGTTATATCACGTGTAAAAGGCATTAATAATATGTTAATCGGTGCTTGGTAAGACAAATTTTATTATTAGAGTATTATATTAATTGTTATTATTATACACAAGAAGTTTAGAACATGCTAAAAGCCAACAACTACGTCCAACAACTTCTCAATAATTTAACAAAACAAAGTCTCTGTCTCTATGAATTTAGGAAATTTCTTTCCATTATATTATATCCTCGTTATCAATGTTTTTCTAGATAAATATTTATAAATTACTGTAAATCCATTTTTGATTTCATAATATATTTTAAAATTGAATCGGGTAGTCTACATTATTGTTGTTAAAAAAAATAAAGAGAATATAGCTAGGCTTTAGGACAATGGTCTGGTGGATGAGCAACCACTTTAAGACTCTCTCTAAGGTTGGAGTTGGAAATTGAGTATAAACTCGTAAAAATATATGATATTGTTATTGTTCTTAGTGAAAAAAAAAATTACAAACCTATTACAAACCCCTTTTCCAATATATATATCTAAAAAAATAATAAATGTGAATGAAGGTTATACCCCTCATTTATGTCCGTTTTTTCCGTTAAGTTTTTTTGTACATTATGCTATAAAAGTTGTACTACATAATATTTTGGACAAATATACCCCTACTGTTATAACTTCCGTTATCTTTTCCACTATTTTTACTATGCACATGCATCCACCATATATTTTCTTATCTTCTTTAATAATAATAATAATAGTATATACACATTAAATATTAGAGTTATATGTTAGTTATTTTTTAAAATATAAATATTCAATTTATAAAAATATTTTACATTATTATTATTATTATTATTATTTACTATATTAAAATTTAAATATTTAAAATTTTAATATAAAATACTAATATTGAGCACATATTTTTTGCGCATCGCGCATGAGAAAAACTAGTATATATATATATACCTCAAACTAAGGACTTGGACTAAATACATATAGTAAATCAAGGACATTAATTACAAGTTTGATCCCCCAAAACATTAAGAAAGTAATATTCAAAACAATTAAGAAAATCATTCTTTTAAAATTTGGCCAAAATTCCAGAGTTGTATTTCACATACTTGTTATCACGTGTTTCCTAAGTTTCATATAATATTAGGCTTAGACCGACTACCTGATCCGAGATCGAATACTAAACTACATGTATCCTGATAGGGTTATAGGACAATTCACTTGCCCTACAGAGCTCACTAGTGTATTTTTTCGACCTCCCTAGTACATTTCTCGAGCACACTAGTGCATTTCTCGACCTTGAGAGGGCATGACTACTTCCCAATCTCACTATTAATTAGTAGACCTCCCAACTCCCGGTCTCATTACTAGTAGACCTCCCGACCTCATTACCAAATGAACTTACCGCTCGCCTTGCATGCACGTATACTAGTCCTCGACCTATCGCGTCTGACCAAGCTGCTGATCAGGATATGAACATCAAGATGAATCCAACCAAATATAATCACATGTCAAAACTCTAAGGACACTTAGCAAGCATAATCTCACCATTGAATCTACCTAAGACACATGGAGGACATGTTGAATATTCTCTCCCCCCCCCCCACCCCCCCCAATATATATATATATATATATATATGCCATAAGGAGGATTTGGAGCATTTTCTCTCTATAACATTTATAAGCTCAGGACCTTCCAACTCTTAATCTTAACTACCCAAACTACTATATTATACTTTCTACTTGTATCTATATACCCCGGTGTATTTTCTAATACATAATATCCAATCCAACATGAACAAATAAATAAGAAAAGATTTTGGTTTATTTGGAAAGTGTGGTTAGCTTTTCCCGCTCGAATTGTCACGTAAACAAAAAATGATGTGGATAGATAGATTGTCGTTAGAGCAAAGCAAAGTCCAGGCGTAATTGTTGGGTAGAATGGTAGATAACTATATATAGCGTGTTGAATTAAAGACTGTGGTCGACGACTGGTCGTGGATAAAGCGATGATCTGATCCAATAATCTCCACCCCACCGTGATCTGCCATTGTAACGGAAACAACACGACCTGTCATCACGTGACCTGTGTGCATGCACCCAAACCATGGGCTGCCTGGTTGGCATGGATTTCCTTCCCTATCTACTCTTATGAAACAACACGTCCGCTGATCTGTCTACATATATATAAGCTATACTCCTGTTTTGTACTTTTGTTATCTTCTTTATTTGCCACGTGGACATTATGTCTCATCCAAATACATTTATCCAATCAACTTCTCATAGCCCGACTTATTGACCTTCTCAATTTGAAGGTGGAAATGATTGTTTTTATTTTTTGGAATACTATTAAGTCTATTACAATGCAGTATTGAAGGAGTCAGTATTGACTCCACTGAGACTCGAATCCACCACCCCGTATAAAGGGAAGAGTTTGATGCTACTAGACCACAAGGTCTTTTGACAGTAGAAATGATTGTTAATTATGTTATTTTAAAACGATATGGTTTGGATCAGATTCCATATTGTATACATCATAATCCGTGATATAATGATGGTAATGAATAAGATTTTGGGTGTTTATAGTGAGTTGGCATTTGCATGCAATTAATAAGATCTTCCATACAAACATAATCTGGTCACGGTTACGTTTCCCACAATAACTTCTAGCAATTATTAATAATATAATCTATAGTTGCCAATTGGATAATCTTAAATATAATTTAAAAATAATATATTTTTGGGGGGCAAATCAAATGGAGTTTGACGAAAGGAAAGCTTAAGAAATATTTTACAGTAATTAATAAAATTAAAATTGAAATTGAAGAATCTGATCTGTTCTTTCTCAATGAAAATGCATACACACTAATGTGGTGTTTGGTTGTAAACTTTTACATTCTACCATGAATTTGATATTTTCATTATTATGTTTATTTGTCTACTTTTGTTATTCTATTACTGAAAACAAAATTCAATAAAACAAAATTCAATAGTAATTATAAAATTCATTACGCTTTTACTCATATACTTTTAAACAAGGAAATAAAAAATAATGGAGAAAAAATGAAAAATATACATACACTATATATATATATATGTGTGTGTGTGTACACACATGGTGTATGTATATGTATTATATTTATTTATTTATTTATTTATTCGATGCACACTCAATTTGTTTTAAACCTCACAAGAAATTAATCAATGTTAATATACAAAAATATATTCTGTAATACTTTATTATGAGATTTATATAGATGTATCACATCTGTGTTTCTTTAAAATTTATGGGTTTCTCTTGTCTTAACCAATGGACTAGACTTATAACTTAAACAATGGACATTAAATATTAGTAGCCATTATTGTTACTATATAATTAATTTGTCCGAAATGTATAAATATGTGGAATAGTGACATTCCATACTCTCTGACGATCAATCCATTTTTTTTATTGCTTTACTCTTATCTATAAAGATTTACGTAACACAGTTTTATTTTGTTCGTTTCCAAAATAACATTGTCCCATCATGAATTCTGAAAATGATGGAAATGGTATAAGTACACGACCCTAGAATTGAAAGATACATTTTGATTCAATTTAAAGTTTAAATGAAAGATTAGACATAATATCTTGACTTAGGTAGGAATAAGTGAATAACAATTATAGTCCTGACTCGTAAATATTCACCTGAATCCACCCAACATAGATCATAGTTTTTAATTTTTAATTGAATGATAATAGGTGTTGTGCATCTAACAAAAAAATAATCTAGTGGTGTAAAGGCAGGTTTTGAAAAAAAATAACTACTTCAAGTTGGGGGTTGGGGTCGATTCAATCATTATATGGCCGGTAGACCATTTTTTAAAATACTATTTAAAAAAATTCAGTATACTAAAAATGAACATTTATCAATGATTCATATTGCAATATGAACCATGGCTCAGTGTATAATTTGTTGAGTCAATTTGGAAAAAGTATAAGAGTGAGTTGGATGGTGGATGTAGTCACTCTACCTAAGATTATATGTTTCTTTATTTATTTTGACCCTTTAATTTTATAAACTATTTACTATTCATTAGACGTTATTTAATTGCGCATATAGTGTGTATATATAACTAGTTGTAAAATAAACTTTAACTTTGATACAAAGTTAAAATATATAACTTCGCATCCATTAAAAGTCTAATGTAGTTGTTCAAAAAAAAAAAAGGAGACTAATGTAGCATTTGGTTGGAAACTTTTGTATTTGAGGTATATTGTCATGTTTGTTTGTCTACTTTTGTTATCCTACTATTATATTCAAATCCTGCAGAAATCATAAAACTCATCATTACTTTTTTTTTTCTCACACTTTTGCACAATGGAATAAAAAAATAAGAAAAAATCATTGCATATATATGTGTGTGTATTATATATTTATTTATTTTAATTTTAATTAATTATTTATTTACTTTGATTCCAATTATTATTTACCATAAAACAAAGACGTTATTTTTCTTCTATTTAAACGTATTAACATTACAAGTATTTGATTCTAATTCTGATTTCAATTCCGTTGTTTGAGAATTGAAACAAACACCCCTAAGTTTAATTAGATCGCATATATTTTATATATATGTTGAATATAGATATTAGATTGCAAACATATTTCATCCTGAATCTGTGAGAATATAATGATGGAAATGGTGAGGTACAAACTGTACAATACAGAGTAATATATATTTCATCTATCTCAATCTATCAGTCATGTTTATTATTCATCGATTAAATTAATTTTTTTTTTTACTTATCTTTAAGTAATTTGTAATTATTTTTAATTAAAATTTTATTTTTATAATACTTTTTAGTATAATTTTTAAATATGTAAATCTGTTATTAATATTAAATTTAATATTAAAAAATTAAATTTAAAATAATTTCATATTAATTAAATTAGACACATAAAATAAGTATAAACTATATAATACAGTTGATAAATGCATATTACATGTAGACGGCCTGAGTCATGACAGCCAGATAAATAATTTCTCGCTTTGCTATGCAATCTCTCTCTCTCTCTCTCTCTCCAAAATTGAAGAATTCTCATCGGCGGCTTTTTTGCGATCTCAATTCTCTCCTCATATCTCTCTCCGACTCTGCGTTGTTCATTGCTATTCCTACTCTTTTTAGCGATTTATTTTAATATATTTCTATATTTGACCAATTATCGTGGAACTCTGAGCTTGTCTGTGCATTAATTTTGATTTGATTTGAGGAATGGCACTCTTCCAGACCTGAATCGATTGGGAATCTTAGCTTGTTTCAGCAGAAATGGAAGTGGGGGATTCGGGATTTTGAGCATTTCAGGTGATCTCCCCGAATTATTGGTTTTGCAAGCAGTGATAGAGTGGATTGCGAGAGGGGGGAGAGAGAAAGGTACTTATTGGATTGTTCATATTAAATGAATTTATAAAAGGGCTCTGCTTAGAAAGATCTGTTCTTTATGCTTGCTCCTATATCTGTAATAATTCTGGTAAAGTGCAGAAAAGGGAAAGAAAAGGTAGTTTGTTATTATTAGACTATTATTATTATTATTGAATTCGTGTTAGTCTTTTATAAGGATCATTTAGTGATTAACATATATACTTGTCTGCCATTGAAAGGCGCATTACTTTATTAAGGCTGCAAGGAATTAGAGTCCTTTTTTGTAGTGAAATTGGATTGAAATTTGGCACTGGATCTGGTGAATTGTTTGGATCAAGTGGAGGGTTGGGAGAGTTGATTTTGAAGAACTTGGGAAGGTTATCAGTAAGAGAGCTGTGACGGAGTCGAATACGGAAAATAGGGGGTGTGGTTGTGTTGCAGCTGTGGAGTGCTTGTTGAATGTAGTCAGGGCCCTCCAGATGGGGTCCTGCTTGTCTTCTGAAAGCAGGAGCCCTCTCCAATCTCCCACATCTGCTGTTGGGAGGAAGAGGAAGAATTCTAAGAAGAGGCCTGGGTCCAGGAATTCTTCCTTTGATTATAGGAAGGAAGAACAACTGCATAGGATCCCGGGGCGCAGGTTCTTGAGTGGCTCCAATGATGTGGCTGCTCTCTTTACACAGCAAGGCAAGAAAGGGCCCAATCAAGATGCAATGATTGTTTGGGAGGTGCAGTCCTTGCACTCACTTCTTATGTTTTAATCGCACTGTTTCATATCTTGAGTTATACAGCTATAATGTTTCATGAGCATCAGTATATGTGTTCTTCATTACTCATATATAAATTCCTGCAGTGTATTTTTTGTTCCTCTCTCTCTGTCTCTCTAGGATTGCAATTCTTTGTCCAGTGTCAACCTATGCTTTGATATAACCCATGAATTCACTTGAAGTTTTGCTTCCTTTCTCCCATGCCCCAGCTCTCATCTTCTTGACTTGCTTATAATACATGGACTGTAGCACCTAAATTTCTATTAGATGGCTCATTTTTCTTATGCATATGATCATCCCATGTTTCATCTTCTATACCTTCTGCTGTAATCTGACTCATCTTTCCTGTAAAGGGAGCAGTGTCTCTGATTATTTTTTATTTTTACTATTTTCAGAATTTCGGTTCAAGAACTGATACTGTTTTTTGTGGAGTCTTTGATGGCCATGGTCCCTATGGTCACATGGTTGCAAAAAGAGTGAGGGATTCTCTTCCCTTGAAATTAAGTGCGATCTGGGAAGTTAATACTAAAGGTGAGGATGTCCTTATAGAGATCAATCTAAATTCGGCTATGAATTCTGAGAGTGCTTCCCTCCTATCCACTGATGAAGTTCCAATGGCATCTATTGATGTTGAAGAAACTCATAAACAACCAGATATCTTTCTGACATTGAAGGATTCATTTTTAAAGGCGTTTAAGATCATGGATAGGGAACTGAGGACCACAAGTATTGATTGTTTCTGCAGTGGGACAACTGCAGTAACTCTTGTGAAACAGGTACCTAGGCATGATTCTTGACTATCTTATTATTTTTCATGAAGCCTTTCATGATTATCAATTTATTGCTTTATCAGGGCCAGGATCTTATAATCGGGAATGTTGGAGACTCTAGAGCTGTAATGGGTACAAGAGATAAAGACAACTCTCTTACTGCTGTGCAGTTGACTGTGGATCTCAAGCCTAGTATTCCGGGTATACATATATCTTGCTGACTGCATGCTGATCTTCTTTCTGAAATTGACAATTTATGTTATTACTTATTTATTTTGAAGTTTAATGAAGTCCTATGGGTTTAATTTCCCTCTCTTATCATGGATATCCTGTGACGGTTGTTCCCAAACCAATTTAACTGAATAACTTTCCCACAAGAATTTCCAAATTCATTTGTCTTTCAAATATTATTATCTTGATTTCATTTTCTTTTTGTTCTTTTATCTGACAGCTGAAGCCGAGAGGATTCGCAAGTGTAAAGGACGTGTATTTGCTCTTCGTGACGAGCCTGAGATTGCAAGAGTGTGGCTGCCAAATACAGACTCTCCTGGCCTTGCCATGGCACGTGCTTTTGGAGATTTTTGCCTCAAGGATTTTGGTCTCATCTCTGTACCAGAAGTTTCATACAGGCGTTTAACAGAGAGAGATGAATTTATTATCTTGGCAACAGATGGGGTATTGAATCTGATTTCGATTCTTTATATCTTCATATGCTTGGATTCTTTTTTCCTATCTCCACTGTACACATGAATTCATAAAATATCGCAGATTTGGGATGTGCTTTCAAATGACGAGGTGGTAGAGATTGTGGCTTCAGCGCCTGCACGCTCATCTGCAGCTAAAGTGCTGGTTGAAAGAGCTGTTCGAGCCTGGAGGACCAAATACCCAACTTCCAAAGTCGATGACTGTGCTGTTGTCTGCCTCTTCCTCGATTCACACTCAAACAATATATCTTCTGCCTCCAATGACAAGGTAAAGGGCCACTCTAGCACTGCTCGAAACGGTGAAGATGTCCCTGGACAAGAAAGCGAGGAATATTTAGAAGAGAGCAACGAGGAAACCTCCGAGCAAGAAGAAGGTTGGAAAGACTGGTCTTCCCTTCAAGCGGTGTCTCGTGCAGACACCTTATTAACCTTGCCAAGGTATGAGCCGGAACACGAGGAAGATAAAACCGCAGCAGGAGGGACAAAGACAAAGACGAAAACCAATAAAGGGTAAAACAACCAAAGGTCTAGATTTGAATTTTGCGACCCAGATTTCATTTTTGTGTATCTTTAAAAATATCATTAGGGTATTGTTTTTCTACAAGGGGAAAAGTTGTTGTATGGCCATTGGCATTCATTCTGGACAGGAGAGGTATGCCCCACTTTATTAGTGCCTGGGGATCCCCCATCTCTCTTCCCCTATCAAGTGTGGTAAGAATTGGAATTTTGTAGCATCCAAAGTGCCATCTTTTTATGATCCTATGTTCTTGTTCCAGATTCTTTTGTCAGTTGATAAACTTGTGTGATTCATTAAAAATTTGTTCCATTAATGATATTCTGTGGCCAAGCAGGCCCCTTTTGCTTCAACTTGCAGTTGTTTATCATTGCTACAAAAATCAGAATATGGTTACATCTGTTTGGTTCTAATCATTCCAACTGTCTATTTGGGTTGCATTCATTAAGTGCAACTTGCATTGCTTCCCTTTTGTTGTTTTCATTCATTTTCAACATCTATCTTTGATTGTGCTGAGCTTGCAGGTTGTTCTCATGTTAACATCAAGAACCAAAAACACGTGATGAATTTAAATTGAAATTAAAGAAAATTACACTTTTTCGTACATGAATTATATGGTAATAGCGCAAATTCAATCTCTAAGTATGTCACGAGTGTTACCAGTTTTACTTCTTGAATTGTCAGCAAAAATGGCACTTTTGGTCTTTTCCTCAATGAATTTTGTTATAGCTCAATAACACCTTTGCGGCTCTCTCAAATGGAAAGTCACGAGTTTGAAGTCCAGTTGCTATTAATGGAATTTTACTTCCTACTTCTCTATTTTTCTTAAATAGCACAACTTCATACTTTAATGGCATGTTTGGTTGATTGGAAAATGTTTTCCTTAAATTTGAAAAAAAACTGATTTTATTTCTTTGTTTGGTTCATTTGAAAACATTTTCTATGCCCATTGCTATTTTGTTTTCTATGTAATTATCCAAATATTTCCATGGTAAAAGCGCATCATCTTTACAGGTCCACCATGCTTTGTGCAATGGTGCTCTTAGGTCCAACTGGCATTAGCATTTTTTAAATAAATATAAAAAATCACCTTTTAAATAAATCAAAATCACCAGTTCACCACCTAAAACTTTCATTTTATAGAAGTTTAAAGAATCAATAATGATTCCGTCAATAATTGAAAGACTGAAATAATTATTTTCCCGACAATAACAGTGTCTTCTTTTTCACCCTCTCATTTTCTCCATCTTTCTTTACGGAGCCAGGTACATGTATCAAAGTTAAAGTAGAAGGGTTCCTGAATGGGCAGCCCCAAAAAGCCGCAAATTATATGGTGGACCATGGTCCACAATGCATTGTGGACCATGATCATAGCTGATACTGTAGTTGTATTGAAAGGATACTGCAGTTGTGTTGAAAGGAAACTGCAGATGCACAGAACCGAGACCGTTCATCTATTCAACACAACAGCAGTATCCTTTCAACACAACTGCAGTATCTTTTCAACACAACTGCAGTTTCAGATGAATGACACGACCTCTGTTTCGCGCAACTGCAGTTCCTTTTTAACACAACTGCAGCATCCTTTCAACACAACTGCAGTATCAGTTCAACGCAACTGCAGTATCAACCATGACTCATGGTCCACAGTATAAGGACTGCCAAAAAGCCATGTTTTCATCCCACCTTTTCCTCACTTTTCATTTCAACATTTCCTGGCATCTTTTCATTTTATTTTATTATATTCTTTTTTTTTTTTTGAAAGCATTTTATTATATTCATAACTTAAGTTTCTAGACTTGTACTATATATCATGAATTCTATAAATTCGTCTATAGATCTACGAGAAAGTAAATCAAGTCAATTTAGCTTCAAGACTCAACATACAATCCAAACTCAAACTTCCAATATTCGTGGTCAGAATTGAATTCTCACCTTACCACTAGACCATTTTATTATTTTTAATAACCCAACTTTCCGACTTGGCCAAACTACAGCAAATTATTCCGTGGACTTTAGTTCACCTAGCACTGTGGACCTGGGTCCAAAATACACAATTTACATATTAAACGTTCACAATAAACAGAATGCTCACAATTTACATACTGAAGTTCACAATTAAAATTGTGAACATTCAGTATGTAAATTGTGAATATTCAGTATGTAAATAGACACGAGTCCACCTTGCAAGGTAGACTCGGGCCCATGGTATAATAACTATTGCCAAACTATAACCTGCACTCTATGGACCAGCCCCAAAGCCCATAAATGACATAAATTCCAAATTGCTCAAGTGATTCAAGGTTTCCCCCTCTTTTCATTATTTTTACAGCTATTTACATTCAAATCACAGGTACAAACATACAGAAACTGATATATAAAACCCTATAAAATTGTGTATCAGCAGTGCCAATAACAATGGTGATTTAGCATTGCATTACATTACAATGAAGTATAAGTTGGTGTTATAGCTTTTGAGTGTATGTAGTTGATACAACATCATCAATACTTACAGATATAGAACAGAAGCACTTAACATGAGGGAAACACAATGTTACTTACAAGGTTGTCCTCAAAAACTGTATGACTAAATACACAACTGCCAGAAACAGTGCAATCTGATAGAAGTCTCTCTGGAAGTCGTCGTCCCTCTGGAAAAACTGAACAACCAAAACGTAATGCAGTCTATCAGTTTAGACGTTTAGTTGAAAAACTGAACAGCCAAAACGCAATGCAGTCTATCAGTTTAGACGTTTAGTTGAAAAACTGAACAACCAAAACGCAATGCAGTCTATCAGTTTAGACGTTTAGTTGAAAAACTGAACAACTAAAACGCTATGAAGTCTATCAGTCTAGACGTTTAGTTGAAAAACTGAACAACCAAAATGCAATGCAGTCTATCAGTTTAGACGTTTAGTTGAGATGGAACATGTCCTTTAAGGAAACTTTAGAGATAGCATACATTGGAATAACTAAGTACCTTAGTTGGATCACTATAGGAGTCTGGATAAACCTCCATGTTTTTGTTTTCTGTGGTGAATCTTCTCGTCACGTCCTTCACAAAGTCTGCAGTGTCCTTCCCGGCCTCGATGCTGGCATACAGCCGCCTCGATGTCCAGAAATACGTTCGAGCAACGACAGATGATGACGATAAGTCCCACACTTCTTCATGCTCAACCACTTGCCCACTGATCTGGTTCAGAGTGAACTTGGAGTCAACTTTGATTATAACATCACCCGCTATGCCAGCAAGAACAGATTTCGGTTTTCCTCTGATTGTCCACTTGATGTTCAAGACACTGGTCGATAACATCACCATTTCTTGCACACTCTACAATGGCAGAGAAAGACAGAAAGGCTACATAAGTTCTGCAAAACAATTTCGAACCTGTAGAGCTTGCAAACTAGCTAGATTTCCAGAGTTGCAGAACTTACAGCTGTGGGGTTTTCTAATGCATCTGTTATCCACAGGGGCCTGTTGTACTTTTCTCGACCAGTGAAACTCCGGACCGGATCCTGCACTTTGTCAAGATGTTAAGGATGAATGATTAATTGTCAACAAACATTCATAATTCATTACCTTTGAACTTGCTGTTCTATTCTGCAGAAACCCTTCACTTTGCATTTTTAGTATGGGAATGGATTCATTAGGCCTTGTCTTAGTGATCATAGTTGTAGAGTATTTCAGACAGTTTCATCCAAAAGGAGTACTATAGCCAGATTCATATTAAAGATGCAATACAAGAATCTTTATCTCCAGAAGACATTAGAAGTAGGGACGTCAATCGGGCTAGTTTGTTTGATTTTGGACTAGCTCTATCAAACTGTCAGATTTATTGAATTTTTTTTGGTCGGTTTAAATTTTTTAACCTTAACCCTAAAACCTCGGACCGTTGGGCTTATCAGCATCAGGCAGGCTTAACTACAACTTTGGCACTTTCAATTTTAATAAACTAGAGCATTTACACTAATAAATATAAATTTGTACATCATTAAATCAATATAAACTTACATTTTTTTCATTTTTCATTATTTATTTTCATAAAAAAAAAATATTTTCTAATAAATTTATTAAAATTTTATTTACAAAGCTTACATATACATTCCCTATATATTTTGTTCAGTATTAAGTGGCTCGAGGTATCGGGCTAACCCACTAATTTTCAGGCTAACCCGTTCCATATGTCAGACATCGATTTCGGGGCTAATTAATTTTTTTAACTCTAAAATTTTTCGGTCCCATCAAGCCAGCTCATTGATTTCGGCTAAGATTGACATCTAAGTCTGCAGACATACCTTGTATTTGACAGACACTGCATATGTTCCAATGGCGCTGTTGCCCTCGCGAAGTTCTATGATGTTCTTGACAAGCAGCCTTGCAGTGGCTTCAACTGAAGGGCTGCTAATGCACTCAAACTCATTGCAGAGTTCGCCGAAATCCATGCCATCTACCAGCTTGTCAGCATCTGATCTTTCACTGGTAATAACATCAGAAGACAGCTTGCCTCTTTCTGAGTCATTTGCAACTGCAACCCATTTGCCATCATAATGGCAGTGAAAGATCTTCAGTTTCAGAGATTTGCATACCAGTTTCTTTTCAATCACAACTATTAATATATGCATTCTAGTAGACTGTTTTAAACTTTAACATGCCCTTTGTATACAAACAACAGATTGTTACAACAAACAAAAGGTTTCTTTAACAGGACAACATATGACATGAAATAGTGATTTAACAATTGTTATACCATGGACCAAGGTTCATATTGTGTGAACCTGATACAAAAATTCTGTACCTTCAGTTAACTTAAACAAATAACTTGATAATTGCTGACACATATGATAACTACAGGTATAGAAACTATCAATTGCAGAACAAAATGTGTTAACTACAAATACAGAATCATTTATTTTGAACCAGAGTCTACAATGCAAGATAGACACTGGTCCATGGTAGAATTTGCCATGATTTAAAGAAGTTAGTAGCCACAAGGTTACAAATTCTATTATACATTTGACTTAGTAATCGACTCTGAGCTAGAGTGACTTATTGATTTTCTTGATTTGGAGGTCAACTACGAACAACATAGATTGATTTGCCAGCTAAAGTTGTTTACCGGATTTAACTAATATAAGCATTTGATTGATTAATAACTGCGGGTTTTCCTCGTAATAATAATAATAATAATAAAAATAAAAGAGTAGAAGCCTGACCTCGGATTGAAAACCTGGCGGGGTGATGAATGGTGGGCGAGGGTGATGAGAGTGGCTTTGAGTGGCGATTAGCAGAGCCATGGAAGAATGAGCAATGGGTGTGAAGGCTTTGAGCAGAAGAAGCAGCAACAGAAAATTGGGTCATCTCTTTCCCCCATTCTGCCTAGCACTTGGGTTGAGCTGGACCCCCTCTAAATTTGCTTCCCTTGTCTCTTGGATAAGGTGTAATGTTGTCATGTGGTGCTAAATTGCTCCATGCTACTCTATCTTGCCACAAAATCTTCCGAACTTAAATCAATAATTTGAATAATTCTTTACAATTTTTTGTGTCTGGATTCTGTTTGGGTTGCGTCCACAAAATTTAAAAACTTAATCTCACAGTTCCACGTCTCAACAATACAAAATTTTTTATAATTTTTTTTAATGCCAGGTAAGAGAGAGTAAAATGAGAAGAGGAAAAAAGAGGTAAAATAAATTTTTTACAAGAAAAAAAAATAATAATAATAATAATAATATAAAAATGTACGCACCCAGTGTGCACATGTCATGTTGGGCGTGACAGTACCTTTCACGCACAAATTGCGCATCAACTTTCTCCCATTTTCTCAATCAATGTTCTCAAAAAAAATGTTGATTTTGTAGGAGAAAAAATTTCAAAAAAAAATTCACCCCCATCAGTTACAAATCTCACTTCAAGTTTTTTTTTTTTTTTTTTTTTTTTTGAAAAAATCTCCCTAAGAACTTCTATTTGTGATGCTCTAAGGTAGTGGGTGACAAATTATATTATATTGTGAATCATGATCTACATTATAATATGATTAAAAATGCCTATTTTTTGGAGCAATTCCAACCAAATCCAGGAGGAGCCTATTGTACCCTCTTGAGTAATTGTAAGTTTCCTTCATCACCAAAAAAAAATTATATGTTCATTTTTTAAGTGATACATCTAAAAATAAGCCTTCACTACAATAAAATGATCCTTCAAAAAATAAAATTTTAATATTATTAAAAATAAATTCTCAAGATACTAAAAATGAATTGACATAATTCTCAAGATACTAAAAATGAATATTATGTCAATGACCCAATGTATAATATGAGTGGATACCCAAAAAGAATGTATAAACTCTTTTTTTTAAAAAAAGTATAAATTGTTGATATTGAGGATTCAGGAAAGACCACATCAGCATCATTCTGGTATTTCCATAGCCAATCAAATTGAAGCAAGTTATAATTGTCATATTACTGTACCGCACAACAAATCTGTACTGAGGTCTGTTACATTCTATATCATCAAATTACACAGAAGTGAGGTCTGTCACATTTTACATCATCAAAAGAATAAAGATTAACAACATAAATAGATTTCCCGTATTCTGGGCGTTAGCAGACGAAATATCATGAGCACCCACGGTATAAACGTTTCCAGAGCTCTCGTCTTTCACTTTGATGCTCGAAGAGCCTGAAATTGAAAGAAAAACATACTGTAAACGTCTTTTGCCTTTTCAAGAAAAGAATACCAGAACGAGGGTGGGAAAAAGCTCGTCACCAACCCTGGCAACCCATATGGTTAAAAAAAATTCAAAATTGTGAGTTTTCAGCCTTTTGGCAAAGAATGGTGACCGGAAAACGTATTCGAGCTTCATGATATGTAGAGGAGAAAAATGTATAGCCAAGGGGACATAATTAGTTATGCAGTGAAATATACTCACAGTTATGATCAGTCCAGCCAATAGTCTGGTTTTCAAGATCATACACAACCAGCTTGCCAGATAGTACAAGGTCTGCAATAGAAGAAATATACGAAAAAGTTTGTGGTCAATAACTTCCCAATTACTTCATTCATTTTGGTTCATGAATGCTTATTTATGGAGGATGATTGAGGGGGAGGGGGGACCATCATCTTTTTTTTTTGGGGGGGTATCACACCTGGTATCCCCACTACGGTAAAACTAATCCAGATTCAGCCCGGGTTGTGCACACGGAGTTTGAATCTTACTTGGGCACCCATTATCTTAATTCACCATTAACCAAGTTATATCTTTCTTATCTTGCAATCACATACACATATCATGTTGCATATATTTAACAACGGTTTATGGACATGGGATACAAATCAGAATTTTCAAAAATGAAGAGCGTCAGCAATTTCAGCACTCCTACTACAAGTAACAGGAGAGTACTCAGGTATAATGTTGTTTCACTTGACGTAAAAAAAAAAAAGTAAAATAAAATAAATAGAAATACCTCCCAACAGTGTTATTTCCTTTCCATCTTTTGTTTGCATTCCACTGTTCTGCCAACCAATGCACCACTCGCCATCCTGCACGCATTAATGCAATACGTTTCATTTACACGACATTCTTATACAAGGAAAGCAGTATGTAAACTAATGATGTTATCCAACTACTACATAAGAAGCAAAGTTAAAGTAAAACAAAAACCATAGTCTTCATAGCGCAGATAAGTATCTAAGGCATTCCGCCCGAGATAACAGGCTGATGAGAAAATTAAAATGCTAGTATTCTCTCGTCATTGGAGACGGTTTCCTAAAGTTCATAGAGACGATAGTCGATAGGAATACTTGACTATGGATACTGTAATCTCATATCAAGAAGGCCATGTTTGTTAACATAGCTAATAAGCCAATTTTGGCTGGTTTGACTGGTCAATAGGCTATTTAAGGGACCATTTACTTCAAAAAACTGTTTCTTTGTTTTTTGTTTTCTAATTTTTGAGGCGATATCAAGGAAAAATTGCAGAAATTCATCACTTAGATTACTTACCTGAACTTCGAAAAGATACTCATGGGGATGAACTGTCAACTTAAGTGAATTCTGAAAAACAAAAGTGATGACTGGGAATCCATTATCAACACTGCGCCAGTACAGGAAATGGGGATGTTAAAAAGGTAATAAGATCAGTAGAGCTCTAACTAGTAGATCAATAACTTGCAGAAATATAGATTAAGAAATAAAAATCTTGGCCATTAAGTAATGATATACAACTAAAGTCACAGCATCCATAACTTCTAACTTGTATAAGCATTATAACAAAGGAGCAGCAGCATGGGGTTAAACAAAGCAAAGAAGAAGATAACACATAAGCATCTAAATTTGATCAAGAAAAACATGAAGCTAAATCTCACTTTTGATTGTAGTAAAAGCATTTGAACTGCTCATCGACTAAATGAATCTTTAGACTACTTTGCTTTGACATCATCTGTAGCAAAATAACACAAAGGCACCAAAAGTTCATAAATGAAAATGCAGTTATCTGTAACTAAGTTTGGAAGAAAAGACACTAAGATTCAATAGACTATACGTAAATTTTTAAAGCATCCAATATACCTTGTTCATGAGAGGGTCATAAATTGTATCTGGAAGATATGCTAAGGTTGTACCGCTGTCAACTATGGTCCCTTTCGAAGACCCAGTGTCAAAGGTATATGTTGGAATGTCTAGAGGAGCACCGTCCACCTCAATTGACTTCATAATAACATTATAATGTGGCCTAAGATTGTAACAAACTATAATTAAGACATCCTAAGCAACAATAAAGAAATGGGAAATTTGAAGAATAAGAAACAGAAACTGCAACAAAAAAAGTTGGATAGTAAATCACAATACAAAAACAAGAAGGCAGAAGATTGAAAGACAATAAGATACCTAATTCACATAGGGAGGACCCATGTGAGAGTTCAAAAAGCATGAATACTCAAAGTCAGGTACAATTTGCAATAATTCACAAACACAAAATGTTGGGACGTGAAATGACTGAAGAAAATTTTCTTTTTTTCTGAATTTGAAATGGAAAATATGAATATATGATTATTAGTATTGTCATATTGTGTGCATATGGCGCACAACAGCAAATACACACACACACACATTCTCAAAGTAGGCCCAAGCTAAAAACTAAGGAGTCACTCGTGTTTTTGCCCCTTTTGACCATTTAAAAAAGTATTAAGTAGGTTATAAGGAACATTTGAGTGCACAACTGACAAAAAGAAATTCTATTTATATGATGTTATCTTGTAAATCCAAGAAACATGTGAATATGTGGATTTTTAAATATATTGATGGAAATAAAAATGAGGGCTTTCAATTAATTTAACATGAAAAATATGCAGTATCCACAGATGCCCTGAACGTGTTCAATTCAAATGAACTCTTAAACTTCATTCTCTCGTCCTCCTGGACCTACATGGCAGACTGGATTTTTTCAGTTTCCTTATTTTTCTGTCTTAGTTTCAAATAAAAACTTTTGCTATTAAAATTTCACACCGGAGACATTCGGACTTCATATCACTTACATGAAAATAGTTTTATGGATGACGGGATTTTTTCCAAATCTAGAAATTCTCTATAAAGTCAGAATGGGAAATGGTTATCACTGACGCAAGAAAAGGATTAGAAGATAGAATGAAAAGATGCATGCAGTAGTGATATCTGTTGGCATAATTTTGTTTTCCAATTCAAGAACCTGTAATTGGCCCCCTCATGCTAATTAGAAAAATCAAAAGAGTAAAGCAAAGATTTTGCAACACAATTAGTTATGTTCCAAGTGAATTATGAGTATATAATAGCTATGTGAACTAGTAAAAAAATCTAGGAAAGCAAAGAAAATTTTCAGCACAACTAATTATGAAAGAAGTATTATGGTAGCTAAGTGAAGGAAAACAGTTGACATCAAGTACAATAGATGTTATTACAGACTTACAGTTCAATGGAGTAGACCATATAAAACTATAAAAGTACATGCCGAAAAAATCTATAACATAATATGCAAAGGAAAATAAATAATGCATAGCATCACTCACTCATCTGGGACCAATGGTGTTGTAGCTACTTTGGGCTGAACTACTTGTCCAATAGCAAATATTCCACCACTATTTTCAGTATCCAAGCAATGTGAAAATATCTTTTTCACCTTTCCGGATGCTGCTAGCTGTGAAATAAGGGATGAATTTGCTTGTCCAAAACCAATTATCCCATCAACTGCTTCCGCAGATGTACCTAGCTCTCCAGATTGTTGACCTGAACACCTATCTTCGATCAAAAACATTAAGAATGGATCTTAAATATTTTGGGGGTTACACTTTGAGTACACATGTATAGTACATAAGAAACAGTTTTCCCAAACAAATGACCTAAGATAAATGCAATTGAATGATTTTTTACATCATAATAAAATTTTCTTTCAATTAGTTGTTGGTAGAGCCATGCTCATAGGCTGTTACTGCATCGTGCAAATCCAGACAACTATTTGTTTAGAAATGATAGAATACAGGTTAACATCACTACCACGTCAAACTTACCCAAATGCTATACTCCCATTCATTGATTTTGTTTGAAGGTTTCCTGTCACCTGATCAAAATGAATATAATCTTGGACAAAATACCCTGCAGTTCTGCTGCCATCCCCATAAGTAATCTGATATTCACAAGGCATTCCAACCTTGCAATCAGAATATGGAGCATTGAACATAGTGGTGCAAAAATCTTGGTCACAAGTAACCTCCTTTGCTGTTGAAGAGGATTTCATGTCGTATAGCGACAAAGCAATCTGTTATACAAGAAAGTGCATTGCAAGACAGTTACAAAGGACAATAAAAGCCTGGAGGAGCGAATCGATCATTAGAAAACAAAAAGAAATAAATATTATGGAATAAAGTATGCACCCCAAGGTTGCTCTTTTTAGGACACTTGTAACAGCCTGCACAATTCACCCATAATATGTCACTCCCAGTATCGACTTGAACATAATAATTCTTTGAAGGAGTTCCAATTGCAAGCTTAGTGTAGTACAGCCTGCAATTGTTTGAGCCATATAATCAAAATAAGCATTTGCAAGCACACAACAGGAAACAGGATAAAATCTTTTTTATGCAAGCATTAATGCAAAGTTCAAGCAACATAAGACGAAGAGTACACAGGTCAATACTCAAAAAGGTGAGATGGAAATTCTGTTGATGTGCTGTTTAATCCAAGTGTGAAACCAAGGCACTACCCCAGGCCCTTGATAAAAAGAATTAAATGGGTAAAGAGGAGAACCCAGCATTGCTTAGCAACAAAAAGAAAGACTAGAGTTGTTAGTTGTTACCAATATCTACAGCAGATATACGCATGTATTCATTCATATCCTAAAAGAGCTATATACAGGATGCAAATACACCAAAATGATCTACCAATACTCAAACTGACTGTGATCATCTTTCCTTTTGGAAAGGAAAAAGGACAATATATTATACTGTAGTATTTCCAAAGCTTTAACTTCATTCTTCCCTATTATCCTTGATGCCAAAAACAAAAGAAAAACACATAAAGTTTGCAACCTTCGCAATTCCTACAAATCATATGGTAGAGGTGATCATGCAGCTAGAGGAAAAATAAATCCTAGAGAAATATACAGTCCAAAAATTGAAACTTTGGCAGCAATGAAACAAGAATAATGCAAAAAAAGAAGTAATTGCAAGTACACAAAATCAACTAATTGTGTTACCAAGAACTATACACACATATAGCATCGAGCAGATTCATAAAGTTATCAGAGAAAAAGTGAATCTGAGTGGATCTAGAGACCTAAGTCAACGCAGCTCAATCTGTTCATAGCATCGAGCAGATTCATAGATTCGCGTTACCCAAATACCGTTTAAAACTACGATTATAAATAACAGAGCGGGGGGACTAACGCAGCATCAGTGGGCTGACCATTGCCGCCCAATTGGAAGTCGACGGCGGCCAGCATTCGGCGGTGGCGGAACGAATCATGAGCCCTCAGTTCCCTCAACACGGAGCTCCCACGCCCGCCGTACTTGTGCTTCACCTTAAACACCAAATTATTATTCCCCTCAACAAAAGCCGCCCATAGCACCAATACCGCTAAGAACCACCTCAGATCCACCATTACAATTCCCTTGCACTTCCTCGATAAACACGATCGACTACGAAACACCAACTAGACTCCCACACATATACAATTCCCTCTTCGTATATACCTCTTGTATATAGATAAAACCAAAAATTTAAAAAATGGAAAAATGAATTAAAAACCAAAAAAAGAAAGCCGTGGGATCAAGGAATTGATTTACTACTATTATTTCGCCGCCTCTCGGTCAGCAGAGGCAAAAAGACAAACAGAAAGACTACGGGGAAACGCGGGGTGTACGCGGGGCAATGTCAACTCCTTACTCGAAGAAACAGAGAACGATTGAGAGAGATAGAGAGGGAGAGAGAAAGAGAGATGAGGCGAAAGAGACGTGGAAAGTGGTTTGTTTGTAGTAAAAGCAATGGAATTCAACCCGGAGACCTTGCGTGACTTAAGATTTTGAGTGCTTGAGTAAATTTCTTGCCAATTTTCCAAACCGCGCCGTCTCCTCTCTACTGTGCCTCTCGCCAGACCACAGGACCTACACCACAACGTGCTGTCTCTCTCCGCCTATACATACAGGTTCCTGGGCATATATACGCGTATACTAGCGTCGATGATTCTGCAATATATCTGGAGAAAAGGAAAGAAAAGGTAAGCATGTCCGCCACGCTTGTCAGTTGTCATGCCCAATTCTTTCCTGCTTTTCACATCTTTTTTGAAGGATGAGCAAAACAAAAGAGTTTGGGTAATTGTAAATCTTGTCTGTAACTCTAGACATAAAATCTTGTCTTGTAATTTTAGTGGGCAAATTAAGTTAAATTTATATTGTCCACAATACGTACATTTTTGTCCGGTTATATATTATTGATTATTATGTTTTTTTTTTGTCATGATGCTGATATGGTACTATGTAAATGGAAAGTCGTGTCGGCTTAAGGTCCTTCAATTCACTTATCTGCTTGTTGGTTTAAGGATTGGGATGGAGAAAGTGCGTTGAAGATAGATGTTCTCGAACCTTTAAGGTAGTAGGTGAAATCAGCCAAAAGTCCCTTCTTTGTATAAATACAGTATTTATAGTCAAGGAAATGAGACAAATCCCGGACTTTCGGCATGCCGTGCACGGGTGGTGACCGGGGCGCGATAAGGGTCATGCACTGAAGAGGATGGGATCACGCTATCTGAAAAAATGTCAGTAGGGTTGTCCCGACCTCAATAGGTTGGGATGGCAAGGGCGAGGAAGGGATTTCTATACAAGTCAATTGCGTCGGGTAAGTAGCATAGAGGTCGGGAAAGGACCCCCTCTGGTTGGCTCAAGCCGGTACGAGTGCAAGTCAAGCTAAGGGTCCAGTTCCGATTTCCGTACAACCACGATTCCTGGGAAATAATCCCCATCATGTCAAACTACATATTTTTTCAACCAAAATAACATGAAACCTATTATCAAGGTAAACGAGATCCATATCATATGATGTAATCCCAATCAAGTTGGTATGATAGTTGGGCGAGTAATTACAAAGTTAAGATATAAAAGATCCGTATCATCGGTAGTATTCCCAACAAAGTTTTTTTTATTTTTTTCTTCTTTTCAAAATCACAATCCCAACAAAGTTGGTTATACATTTGAGTATGTAACTACAAGTTTTTAAATTCGACCCATTATAAAAGCTTTCAAGTTTGACTCATTATAAAAGTTGTCTATTGTGTTTGAGTGGTCAATTATGAACAACCTAACGTAGCTTACCCACTTGTGGCAAGCCTCAAATATTTGTTTGGCATGGAAAATTTAGAAATATCAATTTTTTATTATTTTTTTTTTTGTATATAACTACATAAGAGAGGGAAACAAGTGAAATTATTACTCATAATTACTCACGCACATTGTCGAATCACCAACTTGTTGACTCACCTTAAAACCGTCCTCATCAATAATATTCCACACTAACCCAATAAGAAAAATAAACTCTTCTAAACTAAGTTTAAGCGAAAAATACTTATTTATGCCAAATATGAAATCAAATATCAACTTAAAATTTTAATTTTTTTTTATTACATATCAAATAAATTTTATTTATAATTCATCATTAAACAAATAGACTATTGCCACTAAAACTTATTGCGTGTATTACATTTTTACATCTTTTAATTCAATATTTAACCTAAATGCACCAAATATATTTGAGATTTAATAAAATATAATGCACATTATCCTCGTACACGTTATGCAAGTTTCTAGTTGACTTTGAAGTTTTAACTATACTATATATAATTTGAATTATAAATTTTAATTATTTGTATTTATTAATGTTTTAATATTTTACAAAATACTAGTTAAATTAAGAAAAGAAAGAAAAAGACAAAAAACTATATCCATACTGGCATAAGCCATAAGGTCCCTTTCTTCCTCTTAAAACAACCAAAAATAAACTGAAAACCATTTAAAAGAATCTCATTGACATCCTCCAGCATCTGACATCTGTCCACCGAAACCATAACGAATACGGAAACGAAGGAACCCCCGCTGGGTTGCAGGGTGGAGTATGATCGGCGTCCGCCAGTCCGGAGCGAAGATCATCGCCGTCGCCGTTAACATATAGTTTGCTGATCAGAGAACGGTACGTCATCCGCTCGCGCTTTTCATTTCGCGATGGAAGAGCTGTTGCCTCCTCCTCGTACCGGGAAGGAACAACAGGCGGCGGGAGTCGGCATCCTTGTGCAGATCATGATGCTCCTTCTCTCCTTCGTCCTCGGCCACGTCCTACGCCGCCGCCGCTTCTACTATCTTCCTGAAGCCAGCGCCTCCCTTTTGATCGGTACCTAATTTTTTCAGTTCTTCAATGTTTACATTTTGGTACAACTGTTTATTCTCACCGTACAAACACTGAACTGCATGGAGATGCGTATCGCAATATATATATATATATATATATATATATCATATGTATAATATATGCTTTGTCTGGCAGGTCTAATCGTTGGCGGTCTGGCTAATATTTCTGATACTGGAACTAGCATTAGGTAATAATATTGCACCTTCTCCATATTTTGCTCTGCATATATGTATTTGTTATTGTAATGATGAACTCCTTAGATATTTTAACTGATGAATATTTTTCTCCCCCTTTCGATCCTGGATTCGACATACAGGGAATGGTTGAATTTTCATGAAGAATTTTTCTTCCTCTTTTTGTTGCCTCCTATCATATTATATCCATATTCAGATTTGATTTGATTTGATTTGATTATTATTATTATTTTTTGTGTGTGTGTGTGTATAAAACCTTTTTCTA
Organism: Ipomoea triloba; assembly: GCF_003576645.1. Taxonomy (NCBI): domain Eukaryota; kingdom Viridiplantae; phylum Streptophyta; class Magnoliopsida; order Solanales; family Convolvulaceae; genus Ipomoea; species Ipomoea triloba. The sequence goes on along the minus strand of NC_044917.1, from coordinate 2,842,883 downwards.
TTTTTTTTCCCTTAAATGATTACCAAAACTTGTTTCCTTGACTGTCTATGCTACTCAATCAGGATTCAGTCTGTCACCTGTGAGTTTTGCTAGTTCCCTTTATTATTGATTCACTTTAACTTAACTATTTATTTGATTCCATCTGACTTGTTCATCTCTCATGTCGTTTCCAGAAACCGTTCTTTTCAAACTTTGGAGCCATAGTAACATTTGCCATTTTTGGAACATTTATTGCTTCTATTGTTACAGGCGTCCTAGTGTAAGTACAATAATTGAAACTCTATTTGTGATTCCTTCACCTTTGAATTATAGGTGCTTCTACACCCACTTGTGCCCTTAAAAATTCCCTAAACCATCCTTGAATGAGTTTGGTTGCAGTTACATAGGTGGAGTGATTTATCTCATGTACAAACTTCCTTTTGTTGAATGCTTGATGTTTGGAGCTCTTATATCAGCAACCGATCCTGTTACCGTTCTGTCTATATTTCAGGTGATGTTCTACAGACTACAGCATAGCTATAAGGAATGTATAGGAGTTGGTATCAGTACAAAAAAAAATTCAGTACCATTTGGGATTTGTCACTACGTTTTACAGTCTAGCTTATGCAATGGATCTACCTCTCTTGTAATTCAAAACATATACTTTTATATATATATTTACTATTCCATTATTTACTGTGGTCAAATATGCCCATCCTTTCCTACTCTAATTTTGTTCTTCAAAGGGTTTGAAATGGATAGAATTTGCAAGGTAAAATTACAGAGTAAATGTTTTTCAACAAAGTAGGGGCCCAAATAAAGACAAAAAGATAGTTACAATTTAAAGAAAGAAAAAGAAAGCAGAGAGGTGAGACATACCAACAATCTAAATTTGTCACTGTTGATTTTAAGTTTCTTTGTATTGTAACTAACTTCTCTTTAGTCTTTACATGATAATATAGGAGCTTGGAACAGATGTCAACCTTTATGCTTTGGTGTTTGGTGAATCTGTCTTGAATGATGCAGTAAGCTATTTGCTTCCTTTTGTTTCTTTGTTTTTCTGTTTTCTTCCACCTTTTGTTTAGTTCTATGATATTAAGTTCACTAAGAAGTTTGGCAGTTTTCTTTTTTAATTTTGCTCTGTTTCCTTTGTATCTTTCCTTTGGCACAATTGGAAGATGGCAATATCTTTGTACAGGTTAGTCCACTTGAAAGTATTTTTTCTAGTAAAGAGAAATACTGGAGATTCATTAATAATCCCCATACTACTATTTTGAAGGACATTTTCACTAGTGAGAAGCCACATGTCATCTGCCGATAATTTTTTAGTGGTTATTGTCCATTTTCTTGAGACATTTGTTGGCTCAATGTCATCAGGTTAGTTTTCACTGGTTGCTTTTTCGCCTTTGGAAGTGACTGCAAACAAAGAATAATACCACTCTGGATGGCATGCACAGATCATGATAATTACATGCTAAATTTGTAGAAGTAGGAGCTTTGTGGCTGCGAGTAAACATGTGTACTTTCATTTTGAGGCTAGCTAAAATCCAATGTTCAATGATATAGAATATTTCAGTGCAGCTGCTTTTAACAATATTTGTAATTTTGTTATACAGTGTATTTATTTTGCTTTTAAATATATTGCTTACCTTTATATTTATAATTTTGAAAAGAAATTGTGGCTTCTAACTTAACACTCCTGCCTCTACAGGTGTTGGTGCTGCATTTACTTCTGCATTGATATCCTTTTGAGTTGACCCCTTTTCAATAAGCATCTTCCACTGATTATTTGTGTGGACAGCACCAAAATAGGTCATGAGCTTAGGTGTCCTAAATCTCACACCTCTCCAACCATCATTTAGATAGTGGCAACTTTGTTATTTATTACTAGAACTCTCACATTCGGTTTCCAATAAAATTGACCTTTCCTCCTAATCTTTAACTCCACAAATTCTCTTAGTACCTTCTTTCTGACTTGAAAACTGGTAATCTGGTAATTAAGTGAAAAATTGGCAGATGCCTTGTACTTTTATGTTTTAGTAAAGAAAAAGATTTCCCCCTTTTTGGTACATATAAGGGGACTGTGAGATAATATCATAACCCAGTTCATTGGCCTGGAAAGTGGAATTGGAGTTGGCTTACCACCAAGCTACTCTTCTAATCCCAGAAATGAAAAAGAATGTGTGGAGAGAGAGAATAGCATCTAGAGGACAAGACAGTAAATCATTAGCCACTGAAGTCTAAATACAAAAGACAGGAAGCAGAAGAAACCATAAAAATGATAGTCTCTCTGATCCTCAAAAAGCTCTGCAACAATGTAGCCAGATCTAACGCCCACTTCCACAAAAAATCCATACCCAATAATAATAAATCTCCCAAACCAATTTTTCTGGGTCTGTTACTTATGTGTCCCAATTACTACCAACCACCAGATATCATCTATGGACATTTCCTAGTACTGTCTCCTGAATATTACCAAAGAGCAGAGAACATTTCTTTCTAAGCTTTTATCTATAGCCATTTCCTCTTGAAGCCCTTGATTATGTTGTTAAAAAGTCCCACTCTTCAAGTTTGTAGCTTGCAAAATGCACTGTGAAGCCTTAACTCTCCAAACCTTTTCAAATATGCTGGATTAGATATTGATAAGTAAGCACATAATCCTGTTGATTTTAAATCTGCATTTGATTTATCAAAAAATAATAATTGTGTCTCACCCACTCCATGCAGTCTTCAGAACCTGGAGTGCTGTCTGTTTGTCCTTTTCCCATATTTTTCGTAAGTTACTTCCACCTGTCCCAGTCACTGTGTAAAATGTTGCTTTGATTTGGACCATCTGTTTTTGACCATGAACAAATGTTGTAATCCAGTTACATGCTGGCAGAAGGGCTTGGTCTCTCCGGTATTGTATCTATATTGTTCACCGGAATTGTGAGTTATAGCTTTTTCTGTTCTTTTAGTTGCCTTGCAGTTGGAAAAATGATTATATTCATAATATACGCTGATGCAGATATATATCTGTTGTTATTTGTCTTAGGTGATGAAACGTTATACTTACTCAAATTTGTCACGCAGTTCTCAGCGATTTGTATCCGCATTTTTTCATCTGATATCATCGTTGGCTGAGACATTTGTGTAAAAAGCAGTTGTCATTTGAGATTTATGGTCTTAATTAATTTATTTTCCTAGTAACTTTGAGTGATTTTCTCTTTGTTCCACGTACAGATTCATATATATGGGCTTTGATATAACCATGGAGCAACATAGTTGGACGCATGTTGGATTTATTTTCTTTTCAATTGTATCCTTGACACTTGGTTGTGTTTGTTTGTAGACAAGCTTTAAGTAAACCATTCATTGAAGTGAGAAAACCATCTATTCTCGGATCCAATACTAGCCGTTCAGCACTCAATAAAATGACCTGCTTAATCTATATATTCTTCAGATAAACTCACTCCAGATAGAATCAGAGCCAGGCAAAGGGGGGGGGGGGGGGGGGTATAGCCCCTTCAGTTTACAAGGTTATCATATATAAAATGCATTCAAAGGAGAAGTTTTATCATAGAAAAATGCAATTGTCATAGGCATCTTCTTAATTAAGATGCTTCAGTCTACAAGATTATCATAGAGCAATGCAGTTGTGTAGGTATCTTCTTCTTAATTAACTTTAATAACCAAATGCTATAGCATGCTTTTACTTCCTTAACTTGCTTTCATGTGCTAGCTTTTCATTGGAATTGCAAGGTAAACTTTGCCAAATTTTGTTCTTTTACACTCTAGATTAGATTACTATTCTGTTATTGAAATTCATTTATTTATTTATTTTTGTTTCCCTTTTTTTCCCCTGTGATTGAATTGTTTAATATCCTTACGTGACTACAGTTTTTATGTGATTAATGAGGATCTAAAATGTAGTATGAATCTTGCTACACATAAATTACTAAACCATTTTCTTACTTCTTTGAAGGGCTAGTAATGTGTTTGGTTGTGCTTATCTAGTGAATCTGGTAAGACCAGCACATCGACGAATACCACCAAAACATCAGAAAGCACTGTGGTATAGTGGTAATGAGAAGCTATTGATCATCATTGTTTCCTTTTGCCCTCATCCCCTACTGCTTGAGCTAAAGAATGATGTGCATGATCAGGACTTCGAGGGGCAATGGCCTTTGCCCTTGCTTTGCAGGCAGTTCATGATCTCCCTGAAGGGCATGGTCAGACAATATTCACTGCAACCATAACAATTGTTGTTTTGACGGTAAGCAAGATACTTCAATTCAATGGCCATTGCATATTTCTCTGGGGCATGGAACTTGAAGGTTTTTAATTTTCTAGCAATCATCAACTACATATATATCTCATGGTGACTAGAGGTACTAGACATTGGTCCAACGTCAATGAAACAGGTTTCTTTTAGATATCCTTATATTGAAGGCTAGAAATTGTTGATAGAATATGAAAACCCTTGGAGATTGTGCAGCCAAAGTTCATATCCATATCAAAAATAGGAGTCCTCCCATCTTCCTGTAAAAGTACTTAGTATTTGGAATGCCCTTGACTGCTCTCTCTTTCTGCCTCCAATTAGTTTTCTCCCTGTTTACCTCTTTAATCTTTTATCCTTTCTTTTTTTCAGCAGATTTTCCAAGGAAATATTTATCGTTTCAAGTAGATATCACACAACACACACACAGATATTTACCTAGTATATTGTGCTATATTATTATTGTAAATATATTATATTTATAGTGCTATAAAGGGATCCTTGTGTGTGTGTGTATTTCTTTAATGCTGTGTGGCTGTGTGTAATTTGCAGGTTTTGATTAACGGTGGATCAACAGGTGCCATGCTGGAAGCTTTGGATGTTGTGGGTGATAATCATGATGTCTCCTTGGAATTAGTATGTTTATCACTAGATAGTAATCATAATTCATAGTATATATTTATTTTACATTCAAGTGTCATGCCTCCTGAAAATAGTGAGATCGCATTATTCTGGGAAGCACCAGCGTATGCCAGGCTTGCTTATGCTTTTTAGTGTATTTTGGTTTGATATAAGAGTTGGTATATTAATTTATATCAATAATTCTTTAATTTCTGGATTTTAGAGTTTTGAGGGAAGTAATGGCTACGTTTCTCCTGGTGATCTGGATTCATCACCAGGAAGTCGGACCAAAATGAAGCTAAAAGAGTTTCATGGCAGGTAAAAACTGATTCAAATTTGGAACTTAAAAATCTTTCATTGGTCAATTTCTTGATGCACCTACTTTTCCTTGATTGCTGCAGCACAACAGCATTTGTGGCTTTGGATAGGAAATACTTGACTCCATTCTTTACAACACAAAGCAGAGATGAGGACAGAGAAGGTAAATGTTTACAATATTGCACAAGTAGCCTGTTTTAGCCTTTTAGGGAAACTTGAAACTTGGTACACACACGAATCTACTGTCTTTTACATGCCATGTTTTGTATCTGCCATGATATTTTGGTGGGCAAATATGTGTGCACTAGAGTGAACACTGAAATATCCAATGTGAATTATAACTTTATGTTGTTGAATGTAGTGAACACTGAAATATCCAATATGAAGTATAACTTTATGTTGTTGAATGTTGAGGAGCGAGGACAGGACCAATAGGGGAGAGGGGTTATCTGTGTACTCAACAATTTCTCACAATTATGTCAATCTTCTTACAGTGAACCATTTAAACCTTAGTTCTCCACATCGTGATAACTACATTTATATTTTTTTTTTGTTTATAAATGACACCCAATACTTAGGATTATTAGGCTGGCACATCTGGAGTTGGCCCTAGAGATGAACTGTTGACGCAATATCACAATAGTTGGAACATTTGGGTGATAAATTGATTAAATTCAATGCACTATCTTTTTATATATTTCGTTTCGTTTTCATGCTTCATATTTGTTTTGATCCCTTCAATTTAGTGTAAAGCTCATGCCAACTAATGGCCTATTCTGCCCATCTAACATGAATTATATGCTGTTTTCTTTGATGGTGCAGATGAGCCACTAAACAATCCTAGTAGGGGATATAGCTAAAACTTCTGTTAACTACAACTGGGAAATACTTTTGCAGCAAAAGATGCAATCAACTATGTAGAGGTAAAAAGATTCATGGGCTCATTGGTAGTAGCCAACAGTCAACACATATTATGACCAGAATTTATTTCATCTAGCATTGCACAACGCTAAAATAGGTTGTTGGGGTTATTCCTAAAAGATGAATATTAGTAGAGTATCTATGTATGAAATTTTGAACTCAGGTTTAGGTTTTGCAGACAATTATTGTTTTCTTTAAGGTGACAACATTTCAACTTTTAACATTTGACTAATCCAAGTTGTGCATAATTGTATATTTGCATGAACATCAAAGGTTGTAGATAGTAACACAAATTATTAGTACTCCATATTTGTGAAGTAGAACTGAGATTAGATAGGATTTACAACTAAAGAAGCATAATGGTGTCTCTGAAATTGCTAGCAATCTTATTCTCCATGACTTCCCTATCAACATTTCAAACACTAGAGAGTAAATTTACCTCATTATTGCGTTACTTGCGTATGCATTCACTAGCACAATATACACCATCTCAATCTGTATGTCTATCACAAGGAAAAAGATGCCAAACCAAACAGAAAACAACCCAGATTAAATGCAATGCCATGGCCAGAGTGACGTACAAGATAATTTCTTCACTTCTTCACTATCAATTTCCTCGAGGTATGATGTGTGCAGAAGCAAGGTCTTGTTTTATGCATGTTTTAAGAGTCTGCAATGCTGGCCTCAAGATGTCGGTGTCTCAGGAACTATGGATGGTGGAGCTTTTGTGACAGCTGCTAAGATATCAGCATAGCCAATCACCCCAACCAATTTGTCTTCATTTTCAGCCTCAGTAACCCATACATGAGTAGCACGATGTGACAACATCTGAGCCATGACTGCAGCCAGTGAACTCGTAACCTTACATGTCAAGGGAGCACTTCTGCCCCGATACATACTCCTGGCAACACCTAAGTTCGGGCTTGTGGGGTTGCTAAAGAAGCCAATGCTTCTGCTGCTGAATAATTTTCTTGTCCTAGTCGACCCTCGAGGAGAAGCTAAATTTGAATCTGCAGCCAGTGGATTAACAGTGAAATCAGGCAGCGATCTTGAGGTAACATTGTCCTCTACGCCCATAACAAACTGGCCTGCAGAGAGATTAGCCAGGGCCCATGCTGCAGCTAAATAATCACATTTCCACAATTTAGTGGCTGAGATCTCACCAATGATCTTGCTATGTCCATCTATAGTTGGCTCCACAACTGCAACTGCACAGGGATCATGAGGGATCTTTTGGGTGGCATCTATCGCTGGCCGGGATGCTTCAATGGAGCAGTAGTTTGGATTGATGGCTCCAAGGAAAGAAATTGAGGAGAGGGGTAGAGGAGCCAATGCACCAAGACACCCAATAACAAAACGAATAACATCTTCTCTTGACAGGCAACAGAACTTGTCCAGCGTGATGCTGGAAGCAGATGATGATGGTTGGTTGGCATTTGCAGTAGTCTGAATGTTCTTGAGCCACTTTCCATTATACAGAATAGAGAACCGCTTGCTCATGCCTTTCCACACAACACTTTTGGGAACCAGGAGCCGTTTCACGCCATTCTTCATCATCTCCAATGCATCTATCAATCTTACAGAAGTAAAGGAAAATCAGAAGTTCAAATCTACTACAGTGCAAACAAATTTGCAGAACAGATCAGTGTGTGAATACAGGGAAGTGAGGATTCGTATATGTAACAATACCAGAAAGAAGAGTTCAGGTAAATTTATATGGAGGTTGAGAAGAGCTAACCTGGTGGCAGGATCAACCTCCTTAAGCAGAGCATTGTTGGGAACCACCACTTGAGAAACTGGAGTTTTCATTGCTTTCTCCTGATCAGCCAAGCAATCCTCTCTAGCCAAAAACGCAATAATGTCGAGGGAATTAAGAATGCCTACAAACCTCTGCTGCCTCATCCCCGCCTTCTCAATCACACTCTTCTGAGATCTCTTCTTCCACACCGGAATCCCACACTCAGTCGACTCCGCAATCGCCTTAATCGCCGCCTCCACCGTCTCCGTCTCCGTGAACTCCACCAGCTCCGGCTTCCCAACCGTCAGATCCCCCACCACATGGTACAGAAACACCGACGCCATTTTCCAATAGTAACAACAACAACACTAAACTATTTCCAAATCAGACCTAACCCGAGTCCGAATCCGAGTCGACTCTCCGACCAGATTTGAGAGTGAAGTCGGTTCTAAAACTCCGATCTTCACGCTATAAGAGGGAATGGAGGAAGATGAGGAGGAGATGAAAAGGAGTGAGGAGAAATGTGAAGAGAGCAGCGATAGTAACAGCAGCAGCAGGAGGACTAAGAAGAGGAGGATAGGCCATAGATCAACGAGGAAGATGATCTTGCGGAGATGATAAGGGTTTGGCCCATGTGCAAGCAGCAATCCTCAGTTGTTTCAAATGGCAAAAGGGAATCCGGAATCCAGAGATGTGAATGAATGAAATGCAGAGAGATGAGAATGGAGTCAAACAGCTTTTGTCTGGTCGTCAATCATTGATCCGATATCTCATCATTTTACTATATCAGGTAAACTCACAAAACAGGATTTTCATCATTTTTATTTATTTATTTATTTTTTGAAAACACAGGATTTTCATCAATTACTCCCATAAAACAAATTTCTTAATTTATAATTTATTTAAAAAAAAACATCCACATATTCTTTTTAGCCATTTTAAAACGTGTTTTATCTGTTTAAGTTCATACAATAAACACTACGAAAGATTTTACTTGTTACTTTATTATTATTTTAATAAAAACATAAAATATATAAATAATATTAAAATTTTTACACGAGATTTTATGCAATTTGTATATAATTTGTAACACGTATAATCTAATAATTTGAAATAGATGATAAATATGTAAATAAATGTTGAAGGTGTGATGTTTGTTGTTGTTATTGTAATTGTAACTAAAACTCACAAATCAATCATTTTCATCATAAATTATTATAAAAAATTAGATTAGACGATACAATATTTATTACAATCAGCATTATCCTTATTAGTGATACATAAAGAAAAATTTATTCGGATGGACTTTCGAGTAACGATTTTATAATTTCTTATAAGTTTTTTTAAAATTTTTTTTGCAAATAAAATCCTAACTTTGGAAGCATACTATACTATCATTGCTATGTAAGGCAGAGTCGTACTATTGATGTCCACCTCCGACAATATGATAATCATAAGACAAAAGGTATTATTAAGGGTGCGTTTGGTTCGCACACGGGAATCGGAATCGGAATGAGTATCAAATACTTGGTAATGGTAATGGGTTTTGGTGATAGTATTTAAAATGTTTGGTAGTTGGGTGGAATGGAAATGATTATTAATAGTTGGGGAAGAAAGGAGGAAGGGAAATGAAACCCTTATTTAATAAGGGTATGAGTTTTGTCATTAATAGGGTATTCCAAACTCATAGTAGCATTCACAAAACCTATCAACTAAACACAAGCAATCACTTTCATACCCATTCCTTATGCTTAAACCCACCAACCAAACACAACCTAAGTTTCAATTAATTGTTTCTTGGTTTTCAAAAAAAAAAAATTGTTTCTTGCTGGAAATAATAATCTTAGTGTTGTAAAATAATTATTATAACTATGATAATATGAAGAAATGAAAATGAAGAACAGAAATTTGGAATGGAGGATGAAGCACTGCATTGATGATTTTCTCTGATCTTGTTTACAGGGAGTGAAGGGGGGGTATTTATAATACCCCGAAATGAATAAATAAATATAAGGTGTACAGGAATGATTCACATGTGTTGCTTAGCTCTGCTGGCTTTGTCAAAAGCCTAGAGTCTCTTGCCGCCCTATGGTCACGGGATCGATTCCCCCTAAACCATAGCTTTTGTCTTCATCTGGGACTAGCTTCATCTAGCTTTCCAGGAAACATTTAGGTATTAAATGTTCTCCCTTTAATCATCAATGGTAGTAGTAGCAAAGTGGATTAAGCCTTGAGTTTTAAGCAAGAGGTCCAAAGTTCGAATCATAGCTTGGACATCCACCATTTTGTTTTGTTTCATAACACTCCCCCTTGGATGTCCAAAGGATGAACACTATATTGCCTCGTTAAAAACCTTACCAAAGAAAAAAACCCGGTGGGAATAAAAACTTTGGGTAAGGGAAAAAGAGTACAATATATGCTCCCCCTGATAAAGACATCATTGAAGATCAAGTACTCATGCCTCATTAAAAACATTGCTAGGAAAACCCTATAGGAAAAAACCTAGTCAAGGGAAAAAGAGTACATGATGTATTTCAAAAACATATGTTATATAAGGTTGCCTCATTAAAAACCTTAGGCTAAGAAAACCCAGTGGGAAAAAACTTAGCTAAGGGAAAAAGAGTACAACCATAAAACATTCATGACCTTCAGGGTTTAATCTTCAGGATAACCAGCCATAAACTTTTAGTGTATAATCTTCAGGATTACTATACCATACTCATGCCTCGTTAAAAACCTCATTAGAAAAACCCAGTGGGAAAAACCTAATGAGGAAAAGAGTACATGATATATGTTAAATTATGTGTTGCACCGGTTGCCTCATTAAAAACCTTACGCTAAGAAAACCCAGTGGGAAAAAACTTAGCTAAGGGAAAAAGAGTGCAACCATAACCCCAATATAAACTTCAGGGCATAATATTCATACTTCAAGTAAATGATACTCCCCCTGAAGATAACATTCTTCAAATCCCTTATATGAAATATACCTCCAAAATATAGAAAGGGATTTTGTGAACAAATATGTCCAATTATTAATGGGGTGAATAATCCCGTGACTCTTCTAGAGCTCACGTGGGTATAATACTTACATCATAATATACCCATTTATTATAGATGCAACACTATCTTTATTGTCTCCTTATAAGACAATGGTGATAAAATCTAGTATAACCAGTTTTGGGGATTTGGCATCGTTGGGATCAAATAATAATAGCCAGTACCCAAGTAGCCCATTAAAAACCATATATTGGTTTCTCACATAAATGCCAAAATCTTTTGTAACTCAAAGATATTGGAGGATATGTTAAACACTGTTCCAATATTTCATTATAGGAGAAGCACTAAATGTTGCTATAAATTTCATCGCATATAAAATATCAGACCTGATGCGATTATGGAACTTCTGGTCCCTATATGGTGCTCCAATGATAATGAATTAATGGACTTTTGATATCCTTATTATACTCATTGAGCTTATACGGTTCTTTATCTACTTCAAGAGATACAACCGTTAGTGTGATAAGTATCATGAGTCTAAACGGGTACTTTATCTACTTCAAGAGATATAACCGTTAAATGATACTTATTCATATTCAAGGCATTTTTCAAGTAGGCTAACTGGTGTATAAAAACTTCTTCAAGAAGAAGCTCGATCTTCAGGTCGAGATAATACTTGGGGTTTCCCAAGCCTTTCGTTCAAAAATTCCGTCTTTTAGGCATGAGCTAACATTATCAAATGTAGCAACTCCACGCTCATTAGCAACCCTTTAAAGAACACTTCTGGCTCATTACCCTACTACTTGAGAGAGTAACTTCTCCAGTCGCAACCCTTTAAAGATCACATAATGACACGTAATATACTCATATTCATTTCCTTCTTCAAGAAGGAAATTACTCAGTCTAATGACCCATAATTATGCGGTCATGACGTTTATCAACTGCACATCTAATTTTATCATTCTGCCAATGATGTTATGTAGCGGAACTTAATGTCATCCTACGTGGGAGATTAAAAATCAATCAAGGGTCTCTGCGTGAACCATGAGCTACAAAACTCGCTTTATATTATACCACCTCATCATTCTCATTTCTCTTTCGTGTAAACACACATATTCAGGGTGCTCACCTTTCATATAATTTTCATGGGGCAATTCCTCGTCAGGATTGCTCACCCATTATATATATTTTACAAAGTAGGGCAATTCCTCGTCAGGATTGCTCACCTACTAAGTAATCTTCTCAGCCTGAGTAGAGCAACTCCTTATGGTGTGTGTTATAAAGAGAATGTATTTAGCGAGTTGAGCTATGCCTTAATTGCTCTTTTAAATATTCAATAATGAGGATGCTTCTAGCACCTCACCTGGATCCAGTTTATTTAAATGAGCAATTATATAGGCTCGTGTTGTCGACAACTATTATTATTTTCTCCCACATTCATGACAATTTCTAAATTAACCAGATCGTTGACATTTCCCAAAGATATTAGGATCTGGCGTTCCGCATCCCTAGTATTACGTTTGACCGGTACACTTTACTAGGGTTTTCATCATCTGGACGAACGTCTTCAGGACATTATTCTCATCAAGATAAGAGTGGTAATGTTTCTTTACTAGATCTAGTATTGTGTTCCTTATCTCATAAACTGATAGACCTCCTACACTTCTGGTGTGTCAAGGAGTATCAGTAGAGATATACGATCTAAATTGGGAATTAAATATAAGACCTAGTCACTCTTTTCTGATCAGCATGATCAGTATATATATTTGGCAGATTATTTGCTAATATTGCAAATAGATTATCTTCTGAACTTCTGGTTCAGTATAACTAGTACGTGGATTTAACTAATGAAGATTTTTCCATTCCATGGAACTTCTCGGCATTTTTATTAAATTTGGGCCTTATCTCCCCCTAATGCCGAGAACCGATCTTCATTAAGTATGCAATCAGCGTATCTATTGATCCCTTATAATAGGCTCTAGGTATTTAGACAATCAGACGGAGTTCTATGATTGTCATATATATATATATACCTAGTTTCATTCAATAGCCCTTAGAGATACGCTATGGTGGTGATATAGTAAAATAGACTGCATACTAAGAATATAAACGCAGATTTGGGAAATGTTTATCACGTACGTACTAGGTGTATGGGGGAATAATCATGATATGCAGTGAGTCAGATCTTGATTCAATTAAGTTTGATATCCTTTGATATCCCCAAAAATATCTGACTCATTATGCTTGCCCAAAGCGACCCAATTTCTCATGCCAAAACAATTTGGGTCTTATAAAATTTTAAAAGAATTGCACAAAAAAAATATGCAAACATATAACATGTATAATGTCATATGGCTAAATCATTTACTAAGTAATGTAATGCATTCACATGTATTTGAATATGATATGCATTATGAATGCTATTCAAATAATCATATGGAGGATAAATGCCAAATAAATTCACGGATGATGAGATTATTTAAATGCATAACTTGTTTGCTTCAGGCAAACCATCATGATGTGATTCACTTCTGACTTTCAAGCATATAGCATAATGCTAAAGATAGAAGTTGCAGACTTCATTCATTAATCGTGTCATTAGTCACCCAAAGGTCATTCCCTGTTCGAGGTCTTCCGGACCTTATTAGAAAATATCCCAATGTCCAATCGTATTGCCAAGTGTGAAGGTTTAGAATTCGGAGAATAATACTCCTTCAAAAACACTTAGCATAATTTTGTCATGTACTACTACTGGAGTACAATATGACCATCATATAGAAGACAATAAGACTCACATTATTTAGTATGATTTTCCATGCACTTCTACTAGAGTACAATGTTACTCATGTACTTCTACCAGAGTACAAGGTTAATTATGTACTTCTACTGGAGTACAAGGTCAATCGTGTACTTCTACTGGAGTACAAGATTATTACCTTTAAAATTCAATGGAGTCTTAATATTGTCTTCCTATAGTTCTTCTAATATAGTTTCACGTGTGAAACAATACTATATTATACTGGTCATATTCAGAGAGATTCACCATCATAAAATCTCAGATTTAGTCAATAGATCGAAGATTATGACTTTATTGATCATAGCAATCCTTCAGGGATTGATTTAAGGACTGTGGATCAAATATTCATAATCAATCTAAGATTTATACCGAGGGGTGACAAATAAAATTAGTGCTATAAGTTTACCTTCTGGGCAAAGTTATATTAGATCCAGACAATAATATATTGGTCAGCTCTACTAGAGAGCCCTTCCTTATTCAGTGTGCAAAAATTCTTTTGCTCACGTATTGTATGTGTGGTTGCACTATACTCAACACATACATTTTTCTTATTGTTCTTGGATCCAATCAAAAATGATATGATGCATTCTTATAGCAAAAATATTTATGTCATGTATCACAATATCCTCATGATATTGTAAATAGCATGCACACAATTATCTATATTTATCCCATGATGTGATAATGCATATATTTCTCATGACATATAGCTATAATCCATAAGGGAGCAAATTGATACAAAAACAATTGTCACATAATATTCATATACCTCATCATGAAATGATGATCTCTAAAAAGTTTGTGACAATATTCAATTATGCTCTCAAAAATTAAATATCATGCAAATATATAGTCTATCATGCCATAAAGATAATTTTAGGAAATATGATCAATTCCTAATAATATACAACTAGTACACAAAATAATCATTGCACATAACAACTATCATATCGATATATATGGCATGTAGACATGAATAATATTTTGTCATATTAAAATATGATGAGGCGGCAAACCTTAACGGAGTATGGTCAAAATCTCCGAAATTATATTCCAACATTTAATTTCCAGTGTACTACCGCACTCAATTCCGTTTAGTAGTTCCCTGCCATCAAATAAACAAATATATATTAAATAGGATATATGTGGGTTAGGCAGAATGCATCCTAAAGATAAGCCATGTGCGGATAGACAAATTTTCTTTTGTCTTTTTGTCATATTCTTTCTTTTGGCAGACACTCCACCATGTTTTCCTCTTCAACTTTTTCTTTTGTTTTTATTTTATTTGTCTCATCCTCCTTTCATCAATCAACAACAGCAACACAACCCATTTCATCTTCATTATCATCAACTTTGCATCATCACTCCCTCCATTACTGCCATTTTCTGCAACTTCAATCAACAAACCCATTATATAATATTATATGTATATATATAATATGAATAAGAAACCAAGAAACACTGTTAGTCCATCATCTTCTTCGTCCGTGACTCGTGAGAGAGAGAGAAAGAGATCGAGCTTGACGCCGGCCATCTTTGTCGTTCGTCAACTCCTCTATCGCTCGTCGCCGGCATCGTATGAAGAAGATGAAAGTCGGACAGCGTCGTCGGCGGAACCAACTCCGCCGCCAGAGGAAACTCGTCATCGTCTGCTGTTCACGAACGGCGGGAGATAGAGGCTGCTATCGCCATGTCCGCCGTTATCTTGCCGCCGGTCGAGAAGCGGAGGAACGGAGGTTCATGGATCGCGAAGCTACTACGTTCGCTGCTACCAACCACCGTAGTGGTTGCGTCGGTGGTGTGCGACATGGAGCGTTCCGGCGGTGGTGGTTGCGACGGAGTTCGCCGGAGTACGACATGGATTTGCTGTTGTTTTTCATTTTTGTTTTTGGCCGGGAAAAATGGTGGCGTGGGTTTGGTTTTCGCCGGAAAAAATGGTGTTCACCGGAAAAAATGGTGGAAGTGATTGTTGTGGGTTTGGGTAGAGCACTCGTGCTGATAACGTGTTGTAAAATAATTATTATAACTATGATAATATGAAGAAATGAAAATGAAGAACAGAAATTTGGAATGGAGGATGAAGCACTGCATTGATGATTTTCTCTGATCTTGTTTACAGGGAGTGAAGGGGGGGTATTTATAATACCCCGAAATGAATAAATAAATATAAGGTGTACAGGAATGATTCACATGTGTTGCTTAGCTCTGCTGGCTTTGTCAAAAGCCTAGAGTCTCTTGCCGCCCTATGGTCACGGGATCGATTCCCCCTAAACCATAGCTTTTGTCTTCATCTGGGACTAGCTTCATCTAGCTTTCCAGGAAACATTTAGGTATTAAATGTTCTCCCTTTAATCATCAATGGTAGTAGTAGCAAAGTGGATTAAGCCTTGAGTTTTAAGCAAGAGGTCCAAGGTTCGAATCATAGCTTGGACATCCACCATTTTGTTTTGTTTCATAACACTTAGAAGTTCAATATATATTGTAGACAATTTTGGGAAGCTACAGCGATGGTTGTGAGGGATTCTGGTCCTTTCTGGATTCATGCTTGCCAGTCTGGCACCCAAATTTTAGACAAGGATGTATTTAAGTGAAAATTGAACTTTTTGTCCTTAAGTTATAAAATAATTGTACTATCATATTCACTTTTCTTCCCTAATCTATAACTAGCGTTTCAAATTTTGTCTATAATATTTTGTTAAAAGAATAACGATATTTACAATATCATTAATAACTTAAAGGACAAAAAGTAAATACAATCATAAAATATAAACAAATTTTATAATAACTACCTTATACATTAGGCATGAATTATTGAACTGATAAGGTTTGTTGTATCTAGCAATTAATATTTTATTTTTGTAGTTAACGTAGAGTCAAAATGCCACCCAAGTTATACATTATACATGTATATTTTCCAACTTAACCAAAGTCGAGTTCTACTTTGACACTATTGATTCCTTAGTGTTAAATTCCTATCCAACATGAATCTATGAGGTAGTGTTTTGTCACTCGCTTCTACTCTATAGACATAATATAATATTATTGTGTGATTCTAGTTGATTGGTTAATTTTATTTAAAAAAAAAACAGTAACATTTAATTAGAAAATAATTTAAAAGAAACCAACCAAATCAAGCCCACCCATATGTCAAAACCAGTTGGGTCAGACATGGAAATGGTACAGAAGTATGTTCTTCCCGGCCCAAGAGAATCTTTGGCACCGAAAGTGTCGTGGGGGTGAAATAGTCATTTCAATACGGAAAAGGAAAAGCAAAAAGGCGCCTCGGCGCAAATAAAACTAAATAAAATACACAGTAATTTTTTTTATTATAAAAAAAAAAAAAAGAAGAAGAAAATTCACAAATCAAGAAAGAATGTTGGTTCTTTAATGGGAGTGGAGTAACGATTCTCATTCGTCTCTGCCCAGTAGCTACTTTGATTCCAAACACCCAACAACTCCATGTTCTAAGACGAGGAGGAAGATGGGTTTTGCATTTTAGACCTCTTAAACCCTTGAATTTACCAAACATGCCACTCCATTTTTTCTTCTCCTTCTTCTTGCTGCTATCTGCAACTCTTTCTGGGTTGGGGTTCCCTTTCAATAACGCCGGAAATTCTACCTTTTCTGCCCTTCTTCAGCTTCAAGAGGACGACATGGCTTCGCTCCTGCTGTTCAAATCGCAGCTTCAAGACCCGTTTCACAGCCTGTCGAGCTGGGAGGACGGCGGGTTCAACTGGACCGGTGTCACCCGGTCTAATCAGACCGGAAGAGTCACCATCCTCGACCTCACCGGCCTCAACTTGTCAGGCCAGGTATTAAGGAGTAGCATCTGTATATATTTGATTCCTTTATTATGTTGATTTAGTCTAGTTTGTTATATTTTCTCTCCTGTAGTTTTGGTCCAGAATTGCTGGTATTTTCCCTATTTAGTGAATCAATTTATTGTTTCCACTCTAATTCCAGGTTCATTCCTCTCTATGCAATCTTACATTTCTGGAAACCCTTTTGCTGTCTCGCAATAGCTTCAGTGGTTCGATTCCCGCGTGTTTTGGTGAGTTGTTGAATCTCAGGACTTTAGATCTCAGCTATAATGCGTTTTCCGGTGAAATTCCCGGCGCGCTTGAGAATTTGAGCCAGTTGATTGATCTCGACGTCGGGAATAACATGTTGAGCGGTGAAATCCCGGTGTGGATGGGGAATTTTTCGACCAAACTGGAGAAGCTTAGTTTAGGTTTCAATGGCTTTCGCGGGGAGATACCGGAGAGCCTCTTGTTATTGGCGTCGTTGAAGTTGTTGGATTTAGCACACAATAATTTGGTGGGGAAAGTGGGCGATTTTCGCCAAGGAATGGAGTATTTGAACCTTGAGTCTAATGGCTTCTCTGGTACTTTGCCTTGTTTCTCTTCTCTGAAAGACTCTCTTTCAGTCCTTAATTTAGCTAATAACTCTCTTGTGGGAGGGATTCCGACTTGTATCTCTAGCCTTAGAGGATTGACACAGCTGAATTTGTCGTTTAATGGGTTGAGATATGGGATTTCTCCCAGGTTTGTGTTCTCGGAGAAGTTGATTGTGTTGGACCTGAGTTTCAATGAGCTGTCTGGCAATCTTCCAAGCAAGGTTGTTGAGGCGCCTGAGAAGTCGGGGCTTTTGCTGCTAGACTTGTCACACAATCGATTCTCGGGTGTTATTCCCGTGGCAATCACTGAATTGAAGAGCCTGCAGGGGTTGTTTCTTTCGTACAATTGTCTTACTGGGGAGATACCCGAGAGGATTGGGAACTTGACCTATCTGCAGGTGATTGATCTGTCGCATAACCTGCTCTCAGGTTCAATCCCTTTGAACATTGTTGGCTGTTTCCAGCTGCTCGCTCTGATGCTGAACAGCAACAATCTTTCGGGTGAAATTCAGCCGGAGCTTGATGCGTTGGATAGTTTGAAGATACTTGATATAAGCAACAACGGGATTTCTGGGGAGATCCCACTGACTTTGGCGGGGTGTAAGTCTTTGGAAGTGGTGGATTTCAGTTCCAACAGTCTCTCGGGGTCTCTTAGTGATGCGATTACCAAATGGTCTAACCTGAGATATCTCTCCCTTTCTCAGAACAAGTTCAGTGGAGCTCTTCCTAGCTGGTTATTCGCGTTTCCAGGGATCAACACCCTGGACTTTTCTGGCAACAAGTTCTCTGGCTATATTCCCGATGTTAACTCTAACACTAGTTTGAATTTCAACAACAATGATGTTGGGAGACGTTTCCTTTCAACACCGTTGATTTCATTCCGTGAGCTAAGTATAAAGACTTCTGTGATTGTAGCTGACAAAACTGAATTGAGCTTCAACTACGACCTCTCAACCGTAATTGGAATTGATCTCTCGGGTAATTTGCTGCACGGTGAAATCCCAGAGAGCCTATTCGACCTGCGTGGTTTGGAGTACTTGAATTTGTCACGTAATTTTCTTGATGGTCAAGTTCCGGGAAGCTTAGGGAGGATGCAGAATTTAAAGGCCCTGGATTTGTCACACAATTCCTTATCTGGTCAAATTCCTGAAAATATATCCAGCCTTGGGAATTTGACAATTTTGAACCTGTCGTTTAACTGTTTCTCTGGAATTGTTCCTCGTAAGCAGGGGTACTGGAGATTCCCAGGAGCGTTTGCTGGCAACCCAGACCTGTGTGTGGAGTCACCCAGTGACGGGTGTAGGACAAAAAACTTTGCAGTGAAACATGGGAGAACGTTTGAAGACATGGACGACGGTCCAATCTCAGTTTGGGTCTTCTGCATTAGTGCTTTTGTAAGTTTTTATGGTTGTGTCATCGCCCTTTTCTGTTCAGCCCGAACGAGAAACTACATTCTGCAGACAAAAATCTAATGTATTACACGCCCATGAGAATGGTAACATTTGCTGTACAGTAACTTAATTCTGATATCTAATTTGAAGTTCTTGCTTCATCAAGTAACCCTTCTTGTGGCTGATCTTCATCTGCACAATTTCTTGCATCAAAGAAAATGATACTTTGATCAACTGTGTAATTTCTGATGTGAAATATGAGCACTGAAGCCTTTATTTGTTGAAGCTGCAAATATTGCTATCCTTTTCACTCCTGGAGAATAGATGCATTACTTTTCCTTATGCCACAATGCCACATTATCTGATACTTAATAATTCAAGCTTTTGCTTTCATGCTATATATATACACACACACACACACACACACCATTTTTCCTTTGAATTTATTCCTCCAAGTGCTGCCAAAGAATTTGTTCCTGTTAATGGAGTTATCAGATGATCTGTCATCAAATGCAAATAACAAAGGAAGAAACGAAGTAGACTGAATTGAAGAGATGAATGTCAGATTCATTCCTTACTCACATATTATTGGATGCATTATGAAACTGTACTCAGTGCCACAACGTTTTTCTCATCGAGTCGTTGACCATTCCAAATTGACAAATGAAATTATTTCTTCTTTTTTTAAAAAAAATTTACAAAAAGCATTATTCTTACAAAAATTTTGTGGTTTGTAATTTTCACAAGCAGTATCTTTAGTGGCGCCATTTTAGAATGAACTTGTAATACACTAAAAATAAACTTATATTAGAATTTCAATTTTTTTTCTTTAATACAACTGACTTTATTATATTGTAGTATATGTTCGTCTATACTTCATCAACTAATGAAGACATTGACTTGACCTGCTATTCATTGGCATCCAACCTATCTAGGCGGTGTGCTGTTTAAAAAAATGTCAAATAAATCATTGAATTTATAGCTCTTGTGCAATTATTCAGCTGAACTGTGCCATATATGTGCAAGTTTAGGGATGCCCTTAAGAACTAAATCAAAAGATGAGTATTGTTTACTTGTTTAGCCCTTGAACAATCAACGCATCTGATTCCATTCGGCCAACAAAAGATTTTTATGAAAATATCAGGCGCCCCCAATCGGCCAATCCCATTCCATTCAGTTAATTCCCAAACTGCCCCTCCGCGCAGAGCTGCACAGAAGAAAGTCGTTGCCGATCCACCGGTACCAGTAGTAGTAGATGGCTTCACTGATACCTCCTTCTTCTCCGATTCCATCTCTGGGTTTCAAAGCGCACAGCTTTCCTTTCTTCTTGAAGTCAACGTCTGCTAGAACGGCTCTACGTATTAGCAGGAGCAGCAGTGCCTCCTCAACAATGGCGACTGACGCCCAAAGGAAGCTGCCGATTCTGCTCTTTGACGTTATGGACACCCTTGTTCGCGACCCGTTTTATCAGGACGTCCCCGCCTTCTTCCGGTATTTGCTTTCCCCTTTCACTCAATGCTATCGTTGCATTTTGTTTTTTCTCCCATTGCTTTGGTATATCGCTGTAAGCTATGTGTAATTGTGTAGTTTATTTACAATTTTGGTGGTTTTTTCTAAGCATTCTTCGTCGCTGTAAGAATACGTCATGTGTGCTAATCATTTGATACAGCATAAGTTAGTATAGATGGCTAAAGCACTATTGCCCACAAAATACAAAATTCCCTTTCACCCGGGCTCTCCATAGGATAAAGTAATAAATCACTGTAACTCAGTTGTTCATTAAGTTGCACACCATAGTCTATTATATTCATCATATTAGGTGTAACTTTCAGACTGCAGCTTCTCGGGCTTGATTTTGTGTCTTTGTCCACGACCTATCACTCGGGAACTAACTGAGTTACCTGTGCCGTTGATGACTAAAACACTCTTCTTTTGTGTGTGTGTGTGTATGTGTGTGAATAAGTGTGTATTTGACACCCCCCAGGGAATGTGTATCTGGAGTTTGAGATCTTCCACCTTCCATTTGTGCCTGTTTCCAATGAAATTAGAAGATACTTGGAACACTTCTTTGAAAGATTTAGCATAGATGGATTTTTTCCCAATTCTGATTTCTTGAACATTATTAACTGTCATGGCTCTGGTTTTTTTACTGGAATAGAAGAGTTGGACATGAAAAATATAAGAGTCCATGGGGAAAAAAAGGCTGGCTTAGAGGTAGACCAAGCCATTCATGAGATACTATTAGTTCTGTTTCAATCAGATTTTGGAGTTAAGCCAAAATAACATGTGAAAGTTAGTGCCTCGTCCAAATCTTACTGCCCTCTCATAGACTTATTTTCATAATTCTGGTAAACTGAAGGTTTTAGACAAATGTTGTTCATTGGGGTGTTGCAACTCTCAACTATACCTACGTGAGTTTTTGCTTATATAAATTATTGCAACCCTATAGTATGTATATTTATGCCCCTTAAGAAGTACGTTGTTTTTCATTATCATTTGTTCCAATTCCCTTTAGGCAGACCATTGTTTTTATCATATTTTTTTGCTTCAGATTTTAACTTTGCATTTTTCACATTATTATATTGAGATTTTCCATTCAGAATGCCTATGAAGGAATTACTAGAAATCAAGCATCCTACTGCATGGATTGAGTTCGAAAAGGGCCTTATTGATGAGGTATATAAAAAATGTTGTGGAATTTAGATTTGGCTCTTTAAGCTAACTGCATTTTGAGACATCTCGTGAATCATGTTACTCGTAATGCAGGGTTCAAAGTATAACTTATCTAGGAACATAAGCAATATTTCTTCCACCATGAAAATATATTCTTCATTGGTTAAGAGCGCATCCCATTTCTTGTATGATATCTTAAATTGTAAAACTTCTTCTGCATTTAATCCTGACATGCTGTCTTGTCAGTGTCACCATGCTTTAGTGATCTTGCTTTAGAGGAAGCTAATATGGCATCTGGAAATTGCAATCGAATTTGTCGTGTTCAAGTTTGAAGGGGCTTTTTGGACATGGCATCTCCTATATTTCATAATGTTTTATTTTATTTTCAGGCAGAGTTAGAAAGAAAGTTTTTTAAAGATGGGAGATCATTTGATATGGAAGGTAAATGATAAACTTTTTTTTATGCCTCATCTTTATTGATAATTCAAATGCTAGAGAAAATATGAAAGCCGTTGCATGTAATTATGCACATACTGTAAGGGAGGAATCTACAGTGTTTTCATTGCTGGAAGCTACAACTTTAATTATCAATGTGTAGTGTTAAATAGTTAATTCTTTAAAAAAAAAAGGAAAAAAATGAAAATTAATTCCCAATTACGGGAAGCTTCTCACTAAGAATCTAGACTTAGATTGTACTCTTGTGGCATTGTTGCAAGTGTCATTAGGTACTTATGATGGTTTTTTCTTTGATTTCCAAAAGATGATTCCTTATTGTTTGATTCTAGGCCTCAAAAATTGTATGAGAAAAGGATATTCTTACATCGAAGGTGTTGAGGAATTACTTAGTGTGTTAAAGGCAAATGGCTATGAAATCCATGCTTTCACAAACTATCCTATTTGGTAGGTTCAAGTAGTGAATTTTGTTAATTTACAAACTCATCATTTGTTAAAACTCTTCACATACTCATTTTTCCCCAGGTACAATATGATCGAAGAGAAGTTAAAACTTTCAAAATACTTATCTTGGACTTTCTGTTCCTGTATAATGGGTACTCTCTCTCTCTCTCTCTCTCTGTGATTGCGTGTGACGGTATTAATATCTTTTACCTTTTTTTCCTTCTCCCTCTCCAAACACAACACGCGTTTTCTTATTTTCTTTTGATGTTTGCTGAACACAGGAAAGCGGAAGCCTGAACTTGATTTTTACTTGGACGTTCTGAAACATCTCAATGTCAAGCCAGCCAGCTGTATCTTTGTTGATGATAGGTGACATCTTATTTTTTGGAAATTATTTTGATCTTTCGATATGATAGGGGAGATGCGTTTCTTTAGAGCAGAAACGCATAAAATTCTCTTGTTTTCTTCTTCCCTACGGGTGGGTACCTGTTCTTCATAACAAGTACTTCAAATTGGTGTGACAGAATGTTAGTACGACTTTCTGAAGCAAAACGTAGTTTTTGGCTTAGTCATCCTTGTTCCATTATGCACTCGTTTTGAACTTACAGTCATGTTTTCTGCGTAAAATTATTGCTGAAATCTATTATGCTATACATACTTAACCAGACAAAAGAATGTTGAAGCTGCCATTAAAGCTGGTTTTCGAGGTCTTCAGTTCAAGAGCGTGGATGTGCTGCGCAAGGACTTATCGCGTCTTGGTGTCGACATTCAAACGAGCGAAAGTAAAGATCTGGCTGAATGTTCTTAAGCCGCAAATCTCCCCCGATTTCAGAGCCATAATGTATGTATAGTTTGGCTCATAAAGGGGAAAAATGCATCTTTTGAAAAAGCTGTTTGACAAGATGATTCAAACAATAAGCTGTTCATGTTCAGCAAAATTGTGTTCAAAGTTCAGCATATTTCAAGTGCAGAGTAACTATTTATAGTTGTTTGGTTCCATTTACAGTTCCAATGACTCTCTTTGCCTATTCATTTGATATGCATATGCTTTCTTTTTTTTTGGACGAGAAAGAAAATTTACAATCACTACTTGTGTACACTGAGTAAATTTTGTTTGTGTAATAATCATGTTATTGGGAATAACTTTTATATTACAAATACCAAAAATACTATTTGCACATTATTTAATATTTATATTCGGGCTAAACCACATTCACAAAAGTTAAAACAATGGATTCGCATTTTCAAAAATTAAAGGGCCAAAATAGAATTAAGGAAAAAATTTGGGTAGTAAATGAAAAATTGGGAAATGATCCGATGCTTGATGCCCTTCCCTTCCAACATACACCTTCGTATCCATATACAGAGACCCGATTTAAGAATTCCCCTAGAATCCAGATTCCGTACGACAGAGGTATAATGAATTCCACGCAGTTCGCCATGGTCAGACTTCTTTCTCTCTCGCTTTCTAATCTGAAATCTTTCTTCTTAATGTTCTTAATAATTACAGCGAATTACAAATTTGCTTATAGTTTGAATTGTCTGCTTCTGCTGCTAAAGCGTTCATGAATCATGATGTCTTTGAAGAATCATATGTTTATAACCTAGTATTTTAGTTCTAAGGTTAGTTTTTATGCTTTTGTAAGTCAACCTAGACTTGAGTTTGCACTCATTACCATAAATGCAGGTTGAGGAGTTAGCTTCCCTTGTTAAGGACAATCTTCCTTGCAAGCACCTTGTCTTATCTATGGAAGAAGCCTTTGTTGATTTTCTTCAGGACGATACGAGGTACTTTTGTGGTCACCCAACATTTTTGTGTCAGAAGAAGTATATGCTATTTGGTAGATTTAGATAATGATTCATCCTAGATTGTGTTGCCTAATTTTGACTAGAGGAACAACCAAATTAAAGGGTACGATATATATTTTCCATATCTCCAGTTTTTCACTTTTCCATTTCTCTAGGTAAAAAAGGGTTAGAAATGTTGTTGCAAGGGGTTGAAGTGTAGATTTACTGTTCATCCGTATCTTTCTCCATTTCTCCAAATTTGGAGAATTAGTTAAATGGATTCTCCAAATTCTAGAATTCAATTTGGAAAAATGGTTTTAGTAAACAAGTTTTCATTTTTCAGTTTTTCGTTTCTCCAATTATATTATATATATAGAATAATGACTCATTTCTCCAGTTACTAAACACATATATACCCCGTATAATTTATAGTTCAGAATATATGTTGGTTTAGTACAAATCAGTCTGAAGTATAAGATTGTTGCTTTTTTTCTCTAAATTAAATGTTGGGAAGAATAATAGGGTTTAGTGTTGTTTTTAGAAAAGAAGAAATTTTGTACATCAAGGAAGGATATTAACATGAAGCCGCCTTAAATAGCAACCTAAAAGTTTTTAACTGATTGGAAGGGTGAAAATTTGTCAGCGCAGTCAATCTTTGCAGTATCTATTGTGTAATGAATTGGGAGCATTTGTGGCAAAGAAAGTCAATTTGAAACCTCCAATTGGGTTATAGCTCGAGCATTTTTTATAAACCATTAAATTTTATTGGTTGCAAAGTAATATCTGTCCAAGCATTTAACAGTTGAAGAATCCTGTTGGTATGACAAAATGAACATAAAGGATAGAAGCTATAGATATAACTTGCATGTAATCGTTAAAAAGGGCTTCCCTATCTGTGGCCTATTTCTGTATGCTTATTTATGGTCTAAACCTAGAATGTATTGGGACCTGATTGGCTATATCTTTCGATCAGTATTGGACTTATGCATGGTGAAGAGAGACAGAGAGATACAGTTGCCCCATTGGTTGCTTTGGAATAATTTCTAATGAAATATTGTTATGCAGTTCAAATGGGGTGTTGGAGTTGGAACCAATGAATTCTTATAGTCGTCTTCTTTTACATCGGCTTGCTGATATTTTTGGGTAAGTTGGTAACTATACTTCTCTCATTTTTGCTAGACTTTATGTATGTGGTGCTGCCAAGGTGGCTTTAGAATGACTGTTCTGTGTCTTTTAGCTTGCTGTATGTTTCATGAACATCATTATTGTCTTATCCTGCTAGATTTTCTCATCATTCAGTTGGTGAAGGAGAGGACCGGCACTTAATTTTGGAGCGATGCCCTGAGACATCAATGTATGTGAAAAATTAAGCCGCTATTGCCAAATAGATACAGTGTTTGCTCCTTCCTAACCGAGTTCATTTTTAAATGTTCACGCAACTATATTCATAGTTCCTGGTCTGTTTAGTTAATAACGTGGATAATTAGATATAGAATTTGAAATTGGAGTTAAGTTGAAACTTGTGCAATGCTCTAAATTTGGGACCCGAACTGAAAATAGTTGGTCGTTATTGATCTCTGTCGTCTGACATTTACAGCAATTTAACCTGCAGCCCTTCCATCCTTGTTAGAGATTTATTGTGGCAGTATGGTGAAGTGCAGTCTCCCAAGAAATTTGATATACTATCACGAAAGCAAGAAGTTTCAGATGGTATAACATTTTTCCCTTTGCAAATATAGATGGATTTTTGCCATTTGCACTTTATAATAAAGTCTCATTAAGATTTTGCTAATGCTGTGGTCTCAAATAATTTCATGTTACACTGCTTTTGGGATCCATATACACTATGGTGTTTTGTTCAATTACTAAAATTTATGTCAGTTAACCTTTTGGGGTCTATACTTCTACGGGGTATTGAATAGAGAAGCAACAAAGAGAGATAAGAGATGCAAAGTATTGACATTTGTTACTGCAATAAATTCATTTTTCTTCACAAGCCATAAGAGAACTGGAATGCTGAACTTGATGCATTTTACATTCATTCGTCTCAGGGTTGCAGGTAGAGAATCAAAAGATGCTAAATTTTAAATTTTCACTCGAGGAGAGAGAAGCAGCGTATCTCGCTGCCCGTGAGCGGATATTTGCAATTGATGGAAATGGGACAGAACATATGACTGAGAGGCCAAGGAAGGATCTTAAGGTTGCCCGCAGAATGATAGAACATGCACTTGGCCAGAGAATCAGGCCATCCAACAATGAGGTAAACTGCAAGGAAGAAGGGGGATCAAACCCGAACAATGTTCATTCGAAGTCGGGTGGTAATCCTGAAGGGAGCAAATCACGGGATACTGAGATGAAAATGCCTATAAATGATGGCACAGGTTCTTTGGGAGAAGCAAAAAACGATGGCAGCAGGATTCAGAAAGAAAACTTCAGAGAGCAGCATATGGGAGCTGCTAAGAGAATGTTTGCTAATGCTCTAGGATTTTCGAGAGATGGCAGTCTATCCCGACAAAGTGAATCAAAACATACCAACAGATAAACCTCACGGTAGACTTTACACAGACTCTTGCTTTTTGTACTCTGGAGGAGCTCAGCTGGTATTACGTATTTCCAGTCTGTGATTGACTGCAGCTAGATTATATACAAAGCTGCAGTGGTGTTCTACGGTAGCATTTGACCAGACAAGAAAGAATCACGGTACTTGTGTACCACTCACATCGATAGCCATTCGAGATGTTTGTCATCAACGTGTTCAAGGAGAATGAAGAAGACCCGTGTTATGCCTTTATCGTTCATCTAGTGTTGTTGTGCTGCCCAGGTTCCCGTGGTCGTATAAGGTTGGAACTTGGAAGTGATCGAGGTTGTCAGAACTACTTTTTCTTGTCTACCCACATCTTGTTTTCCTACTGCCCTTCAAAGGGGATCATACAATTACAGACTACAGAGCCACATGCCACCTATAAATATAATTATGGTGATGCTTTGTTTCTCTCCTCTCTTTTGGCCATGTAACTGCAAATTAGGAACCTTAGTTATTTCAGCTGTAAGATTCATCCAACGTTTTTCACAATGTAATTTAGATCTTAGAAGAAATATGGTCTGTAACTATTTATGTTATGATCCAGGATTTAATTTTGAAATTGGGAGATTATTATGAATCATGAAATCTTAGATTGAGCTTTCAAGTGATTTATATCTATGGATCATGCTACACATATCTACATTTATTACTCACAATTAATATCTTTTACGTTTATCACTCATAGACAGTTATACCTCTGCTAATTAACAAATCAAATATGATCGAATACTTGTATATAAAGTTTATTATCATTCATAGGCTGGTTACACATCTGCTAATTAACTCATCAAATATGATTGAATATGTGAAACATGATTCTGGTATATAAATAGTGCATGTTGATAAATATCACAATATAAATTCAAACCTGTGAACCTAAGTTCAAACATGTAAATAGCTATTTTCTAGATGCTACTGAACTTTTACACATTTTATAATCGAATCATTAAACAAAAAAAAAATACAATTAGGCCATTAAAAACTCGAAATTATACAAATAATATTTTGACGGTTAATTTCAAGTTTCCCTACGACGGTCGACGGCCTAAGCTTCACCGCCACACAAGCACAAGCCGTCTTCTCCGGCGGGTGCAATTGCTTGTTCACTTCCTCCGATGTCAACTCCAAGGCTGCTGCTTCGGAAAACAAAACTACTTTTCAGAGCAACGCCAATTTCAGCTTCTATTCCGGTTCTGGGGCAGCTTCACTGCTCAAATGAATCCCCAATTACACTTGCGAGTTCGGCGGACGCCTTCTTGGTTGAGAAGATTATGTGGACTCTCAAACAAGGTACGCATTCTCGGACTTCTCTGTTTCTCCGGCTAAATGCATCGGTTTATCTCCAAGTTGTTACCAAATGTCGCGATGATTTGCGTTCAGCTTCGAAATTTATCGACTCGGTCGCCTTAAACCACCCCAATTTCAAGCATTCGTCCACCTCCCTCAGCGCCGCCATTCATATACTCGTTAGATGTAAGAGAGTATCCGAAGCGCAGGCTTTGATACTGAGAATGGTTCGAAAGAGCGGTGTTTCCAGGGCCGAGATTGTGGAAGCTATGGTTTACACTTATAATATTTGTGGATCGAACTTATATGCTTTTGATTTGTTGGTCAGGACTTATGTGCAGGCTAGGAAGTTGAGGGAAGCTGTAGAAGCTTTTCGATTGTTGCTGAGCAGGAGATTTTGTGTTACTATAAATGCTTGTAATAGTCTCCTTGGAGGCCTGGTGAGGATTGAGTGGGTTGATTTGGCATGGGAAGTGTACAGGGAAGTGATCAGGAGTGGTGTTCCAATGAATGTGTATACTCTGAATATAATGGTGAATGCTTTTTGTAAAGTTGGCAAAATCGAGGATGCAAAGTTGTTTATTGATGAAAGGGAGGAGAAAGGGATTTTTGGGGATATTGTGACTTACAACACTCTGATTAGTGCTTATTGTCGTGAGGGACATCTAGAAGAGGTTTTTGAACTAATGAATGTAATGTCCCTCAAGGGATTGAAACCATGTTTGTTGACCTATAATTCCATTGTTAATGGATTGTGTAAGAACGGACAGTATCAGAAGGCAAGGGATGTTTTAAACGAGATGGTGCATAGTGGATTCGCCCCCGATACTACTAGTTATAACACATTGCTTGCTGAGTGTTGTAGAAAAGATAATGCGCCAGAAGCTGAGTCGATTTTTGAAGAAATGGCTCGTTTAGGTGCCCTTCCAGATTTGGTTAGTTATAGTTCACTAATTGGGTTGTTTTCAAGAATTGGACGTTTTGACAAGTCATTAGCATATTATGAGGATATGAAACTGAAGGGGCTTGTACCAGATAATGTGATTTATACTCTTCTTATTGGTGGCTTTTGTAGAAATCGTTCTGTATCAGAAGCTATGAAGATGCGTGATGAAATGTCAGCTCAAGGCTTGCCCATGGATGTAGTTACTTACAACACTATTTTGAGTGGTTTATGCAAAGAAAAGATGCTTTCTGAAGCAGCTCTAATTTTCAATGAGATGGTTGAAAGAGATGTATTTCCTGATTTTTGCACTTTCACAACGCTTATAAATGGATATTGTAAGGATGGTAATATGGAGAAGGCACTTTCGCTGTTTGATACTATGATCCAACGAAATCTCAAGCCAGATGTTGTAACATACAATACCTTGATTAACGGGTTTTGCAAGGCTGGTGATATGGAAAGTGCTTTTCAACTAAGAGATCATATGATTTCTAAAAATATATATCCTAATTGTATTACATATAGTACTTTAATAAATGGCTACTGCAACAAGGGTTATATTTTTGATGCATTGAGATTGTTTGATGAGATGATTGGTAAAGGTATTAAGCCTACTGTTGTCACATGCAACTCACTCGTTAAAGGATATTGCAGATATGGTGATGCAGAAAAGGCGGTGGAGTTTCTTAACAAGATGCACTCCCGAGGTCTGCATCCAGATTCAGTTACATACAATACTCTAGTACATGGTTTAATTATAGAGGAGAGCTTGGACAAAGCTCTAAGCTTGGTTAATGAAATGGAAAATCATGGGCTATTACCTGATGTTGTAACCTACAATGCCATTCTCAGTGGGTTTTGTAAGTTGGGTAGGATGCAGGAAGCCAATTTGATATATAGGAAGATGATGAAGAAGGGCATAAATCCCGACAGATCCACATATACATCATTAATAAATGGACATGTCTCACAAGAGAACTTGAAGGAGGCTTTCCAATTTCATGATGAAATGCTCCAAAGGGGCTTTGTGCCAGATGATAAGTTTTAACCCGGTCACTATCTAGTTTGAAGAACCTTGTGGGATTATCTGTGCCCTTCCATTTTGATGAGTTCGCTTCCATTCTGCTGACATTCCAGAGGCTGCAGCCATTTTTATCTATACATGACTTCTCAGACGGGCTACAGGTTGCTTAATAACAGAAGCAGGTAAATTTCACATTTTCGCTAGTTTCCTTCTCTTATAGTTCTTATGGTGGTATCCCACATTCTTGGAGTACAAGTTTCAATTTTATACCATTGATAAATTATTCTCAACATGGAAAAAGTTCTTTTTGAAGGAATACCACATAAATATCGAACTTGACATTTTACTTTCTACGTAGGATGGGATCACGTGGCTGGTTGACGCTTGACAATACTGTATCATTTTAGTGATACATGTTCTTTCATCTACAATTCTGGACTCAAGATAAATATCCTTCTGCATATAGTGCCCTCTTATGTCTGCCCTAGTGTGAATAGACATATTCTTATGCCTACGGTTCTCTTATATGCTGGTCCTTGGTTCATTTGTCGCTAAATATTCTCCCCATCCACTGTGACGTTGATTCAACTACATTTGCTTCAGAATAGAGAATGCAACCTCAATGGAGAGTGCAGATTGAACTAGGTATTTGACACAATGTCATTGTTAATGAGATCACATTATATGAACTGAGTTTGCTAACACAAGTATTCGTGATTTTTTTAAATTGTCTTTATAGGTTTCAGTCGTCAGGATTTTCAGAGCAATGGACATCTTCAGATATTTGGTGATGAATGATTCAAGCTTTGGTTGTCCATACATAGATGTAAGTATATTGATCACGTTGGACTTAAGTTGTACTAGTACACATACGATACAGGTCTTGACAAGACTGTCTTGCATAACATTTTAATATACGTGACACAAACACTCAAGGGATGGGTGGTTAAGGTATGTTATTTGTGTGTATAGGTTGTGCATGATGCCTTGTATTTTTGGCTTAAGGCGTCCTGCCATCCTCTGTAGTAAACGGAGCCGACCTGTTAAACCCTGACTTTTAAGGGTAGACTTCCAACATTTATGATATTATTACATTAGTTTCTGCATCTCACCTTTGTCTGGGTCTTTAGACTATTCAAATTCAATGGTGAATATACAGGTGACCTTTGATTTTTATGCATGTACAATTAAGTGAAATTCTTGTTAATTTTCTTTTCCTTCTACTTTGTTCACACATCATTGCCTGGTTGAGGTTGAAAATTCTGATATTTCCACATGAATATTTCTATTTTCCCCTTCTTATTTCCCATTATGACTTGATAATAAAACTCTTTATATTCATTGGGGAACCCCACCCCCACCCCACGTTAAAAAAGTAATTTACTTATTTTTCTTTTGCTAGATCATAGGTTTCCTCACTCAGGGTATATAGGACCGTACACATTGAGATTAATCTTTTTCTTACTAGGTAGGACCTCAAAGGATGGTAAAATACTCTCTCATAGGTTTTAAGGTAATTGCATTCTCCTACTAAAACTCGAGACTTATGGAATTTACTTATTAATCAAATATAAACGGAACATATATATTTGTTTCTCTCTTTCTCTAAATTAAAATTATGATATCATCCTTTTGTGAGGTGGGACACAAACATTGAACAGAAAAGCTAAGGGGGAAAAAGGACAAGATGAAGCAAGCTGTGAAGTTAGGGCTGTTTTTCCTTTTCTGGTATCTTATTGCTAGTTGATATTTTGTTTTATTCTCAAAATGTTGGATTTGTTTTTTCCATGTTGTTGCTAGCAAGCTAAGTTAGGCATACTTATCTTTCCCCAATATATTTAAACTAAATCGTCATTGCTTTGATCATTCAAAAACCCTACGATTTTTAGGTGAAAGGAACATTTTGGTCTTTTTGAGATTTAAATCCACAGAAGTCCATCAATCACAAGAGACAAAACCACGTTGAGCAATATTAGCCACTGAAACCATATATGCTCACCAGTCACCACTTTCCAACTAGCTTCCTTTTTTGTTAATTTTTCAACGCGATAGATCAAACAAGTTGGGCACGGCGGTTGTCAAGTCTCTGCCGCCCGACTCGCTCTCAACATTATTAGTTTAATGTGAATATAGAATTATAAAATTATGAACATAAAGTTTTAAATTGTGAACATGGACTTGGGTCCACTTTAAGTGGATTCGGGTCCATAGCATAATTTGTCAATCTTTATTTGTTCTATATTTTTTTAGGTTGCTAACAAAACAAAGATTATGAAGCCATTGAAGCGGCAAATCCAAATAAAGGAAGAGAAGAAAGTCGGCCCAATGTTATGATCCTAGATAGGTCTAAAAGTCTGCAATTCAGCATGTGCTTAAGTACCTGTACTAAGTAAAAATCCTGTCTGATGAGCTAAACAAAACGAGTAAGAATTAAACTTGTGATCTCAAGGTATGAGAATTATGTTGCATTTATTTACTCGATCACCTTTTCGGGGCTTAAGTTGTATTCTTTATCTTCTAAAAAATAAGGTCAGCCGCTGAAACAAAACTACTCCTGATTAACTGATTTTGTTTGTTTAATTCAACAATGCACAAATGATGAGATCAGAGAAGTTGATGGTTTATTCTATATATCTTCCCAGGGATTTTAAATTTTAATCGAGATTAATTTATTTAATTAATGTCTTATCTTCTTCTCCTTCTTCATCATCATCATCATCGCCACTCAGCGGCTGCAGCAATTCGAAACCTTCACATGTTTCTTTGATGTGTGAATATGACTTTTCTAAACAATATTACCCACTTATTAATCGTCGCATTTGAGGATTGATTCAATACCCAAATATTATTTAATTGTATGGAGCTGAGAATGCACTTTAGGCAGATAAGAATAGACTAAATCAAGGGTTTTAAACACACGCACATATATTGTTAGATCAAATGAATATAACAATTTCGCTACGACTTCTCAATTGAAAGATGTGATCTGTCTCAACTAATTAAAGTCTAAACTGATAGCTGTACAACACATTTATGCTTATACCTTAGTTATATTAAATGAAGAGCGTTGCATAACTAAATAAATATAATGTTCAATGTTAAAAAGTAATTGTACAATTATATTATCAAAATAAATAATTTGTTCAAAATTTATATATTATATTTATCATATTTAATTCTAACAAAATATCTGTATAATATATCAAGTAATTGAGATCAACATCAAGCATATTCAATATTGAAGGATTTACATTATCAAATATGTAGTTGAATAATTAATTACTTCAATTTATTTTGTTGAAACTCAAGAAAACAAGACTTTTATGTATACTAACACTATAAAAAAAAATTATACAGTTAAAATAATACAATTAGAAAATAAATTTAAAAAAAGCTCATACAAAGGTAAAAATAAATAAATACTACTCCGTAATAACAAACCCTTAGAATTGAAATGGTACGGTGAAAGTAACACTAATACGAAAATTGTAAAATTAAAATGTATTTGTAAATGTACAAGAAAGAAAGCATGATGGTATGTATAAGTTATTAATGCAGCTATTAAATTAACATAGATTTAATTGTAATTAATTATAACTTAATTGTTAGATTTAACGATGTTAAGGAAAAACTTAAAAGATGAGTGCATGGTAACATTGAAAATTATTTGTACTAATATAAGAAAAAGAGTCTAAGGTACAAATCATTAATGTAATCTATTACACTAACACAATTTGTATTCCCGTTACAACCCTAATATTATTGACTTTTATTAAATTCGAGTTATTTAAGTTTATTGACCGAAATCAATGGCAAATTAAACATATATCAACAAACCAAGAACGAATTAAAAATTCAAAAGTTATAATAATTATGATTTAACATCACCATCACCATTCTGCAATATTATATTCAAACGTGGCCTAATAAACAACGGGCAAAAACGTTAATTACAATTTATACTGCGGCTTGAATGCTTGATATATGATGAAAGCTAGAGCAAGGGTTGATGAACATGCATTACACCTCATGATGAATAACCAAGCCCTCGTTTATAGACTCATCCATTACAGATCAGAATTGGTTTTAACTTGACCATAGTATATATAATTCATGAACATAATGATGAAGATCAGAGCATATTAAACCAACCAACAAAACAAATTCAACTCTTCTGAGACCTACTACCTATTACACTTCTCAGTTTGAGTTAGTCAATTATGAATAATTTAATTAGACTGGTAATTAAATCTCCTTATTATATAATTCTTTGACGGTTAAGATTACAATGCGAGTTTCATCCATATATAGCGCACTTTGAGGTAGCGAGTGCGAACTTTTATGTAAATTAAATATTAAACCAATCAACTAAATAATATTATTATTTTTTGTAAACATTATATTAATTACAAATTGGAGTAATAATAAATGCATTTCCGGCCTTTTCAGGTTAGTGATCGACATGCATGAACCATGAGATCGATTATGATGGTCAAGTTTAAATTGGAGTTTTACTAGTCAAATGTATATAAATAGATACAGATATACAAACATCTTTCCAGCTACTTGGACTATAAGTCGTGGACCACAATAATATCTCTAGGGCTTTGGAAAATGATGGTCCTCATCATGATCATTATCACAACTTTAATATGGTTGGCTCTAACAATTTTGATTTTCAATTAACGATGAAAACTACACACAAAATTATAATTAGAACATTCAATTTAAAAATTATAATTAATCACTGAAAAGTTTAAAATTGTATAATTGAATCGAAAATGACATATATTTCTGATGGTAAGTAAAGGTGATAGTTAACTTTTTAAAAAGTT
Organism: Ipomoea triloba; assembly: GCF_003576645.1. Classification (NCBI taxonomy): domain Eukaryota; kingdom Viridiplantae; phylum Streptophyta; class Magnoliopsida; order Solanales; family Convolvulaceae; genus Ipomoea; species Ipomoea triloba. The sequence goes on along the minus strand of NC_044917.1, from coordinate 2,807,433 downwards.
ACTTTTTAATCTATTTTAATAATTTAAAATACTTTTTTTAAAACTCAACCATCCCTTTTCATTTCTAATCGTCCAAAGACGAAGAATTAGTATTCATCTATTGATCTACCTTTAGGTCGGAGAAAAAGTTTTTTTTTTTTGTTTTTTTGTTTTTGTTTTTGTTTTTAAATAATGGATAAATTTCTATACAATGTAATGTACCACAAATGTAAAGAAAATAGTGTTTAATTTTTTATTTTTATTTTTAAGTTATGAGTACATGCATGGCTTAGCTAGATTCTAAAAAATGCCTTTTTGGTCAGCGATTAGTAGAGCTAACCACGTGGCGTTGATTGTCTATGATTTTAGGTTTATGAACACACACAGGAAGGCCAATGTATCGTCCAAAAGAAATTAAAATTAGGGTTCATTAATTCAATGGTTCACTCGGGTCGGTTTGGACATATATGCTTGAACAGCAAAGTCGCTTTGGACCATAGGTCAGGGAAGTAGGGCAAATCAACAAATTTAGTTGCACAAAAAGTATTATTTGATCCGTTTCATTTTATATATCTGGTTCACTTAATAGATCTTTAATTAAAGTTATTTTTAATTTACTTTCATAATATTAAGTTTAATAGTAATATATGAAATTTATCTATTTACAAACTCCATTAAAAACACTATAATATACAAAAAATTAAAATTAAAAATATTTTTAAAACATAAGTAAAGAAAAAAGAATTGATTTGACTCATGAATAATAAATATAATAGGTAGTGTAAACTATTACGTAGTGTGGTGACATCTTGTTACTATTCAAAATGAATGGTCATCACGGATCAAATCTCGATGAGCAGGATTGACTCAAAATGCATGGGAAACGATGGGAAGGTAGTTCACATAAAAGTAAATCAAAAATCGGTGGAGTTGAAAATGGCGTAGCTATTTTTGTACATGTATATGTTTAGTATCCGTTAATATACACATAATGCGGAATAAAAGTATGATTACTATATGTATGTGTTTATCCTTGTATTGTTGAATTGTTATGTGGTCCTTTTTGTTTGAGTTAGTTCCTAATTTAATTAATCTTTGAATTAGAAAATCGAGTTCTATAAGTAATTACGACGTTTTACAAAAAGAAAATGTTAGCTAAAACTTTATTTTATATCCAGAGTCACACAATGTTTAATGGTTATAGAATAATTATTATTGTTTTTTTATAAAAAGAAAAATTCGTAATCAGTATTCGATAATATGTCCTAATATAAACTCAATATTGTAACACTTTAAAGAACCTCAATTAAATGCAATTGTGACAGTTACCCACCGTGAAATTACAAATTAAACAGCCGTTAAATATCTGCTGTGGTGGTTGCACTTGCATTTATTAAATATGGTTGATTATTAATTATTATAGAAACTGATAAAACAAACTAAACCAAACCAAACGTATGGTCCAAAAGAAATTATAATTAATTAGGGGTAGATGAGCTCATTAATTAATAACCATGAACAACAAAGCCAATTTTATAAAAATCGAATAAAAGAAATACTATATTCCCCAAGTTAATTATATTGTTTACTCTCAAATATATGAAATTATATACAAATTTTAAAAATATTGTTTTCATTAAATATGTATGCTCTAAATTGATTACCCTTAATTCCACGAGTCAATAAAAAGTTTACATGACAAATTAAATACAAAAATGAATTCAATACAATAATATAACATTTCAATTGATATTGTGTGGAATCATCGTTTCATGTGAAACAAATAAAATATAATTACGAATGTCAATCAATCCAGCCCTATTGGCTATCAAGTTTATCAATTTCGGACTTATGATATATATGAAAGTTTTATATTTTCGTTATAGAATATTATATATTTGAAAATCATCTAATATAATGTTAGACAGTCTCATACTATAACAAATTATGTAATAAATATTAAATAGTGATTTTTGGATATTAATCAGTGATTTTAATAAAACAAAAATGTAGTAAAAGTCCAATCGAAATTTGGCCAAGGGAGAAGAAAATTTTGGCCATTGGAGTAGGATGGGCAAGAAGATGGAGGAAATTAAGAGTTATTAAAATAATGTTTTGCAAAAAAAAAAAATTATTAAAATAATACTCCGTACTCCGTATTAGAGCGCACGCGGCACGTTGAGAAAAAAAAGTACAAAAAATGTATTGTTTTAAATTATTAATCCCTCTGTCCCATTTTATGTGTCTTACTTTCCTTTTTAGTTTGTCCCAAAATGTTGTCCTCTTTCTAAAATTGAACATCACCATCATTCTACTTTTTCAACTTTACCCTTATGACTTTTCATTTCTTTATTGCTTTTATTTCCAAAAGTGAAAAAGTTGGGGGCATAATTGGAAAGCATATCACATTTACTTTAATTTCTTAAAAAGCGTGCAAAAAGCAAATGAGACATCCATTTCAGGACGGAGGGAGTAGTCATTCTTCATGCATTTTTTTTTTAGAATAATACACATTTATTTCATATGTGGTTGTTTAAAATTCAATTTTAAGAATCTTGACATGTACTCTTGGTAGTTGTTTACACACATATTATTTGCATTTTTAAAAAAATAAAATGAGTGCATATCTTTATTTTTTATTCTTTCAGTTAATGTAAATTTGATTAATTAATTATTGTAACTTTATTCTTTCAGTTAATGTAAATTTGATTAATTAATTATTGTAACTTTAAATATTGTAATTTAAAAAAAAAAATTTGCATACCCAAATTTAATTAATGTTATATTCACATAGTTTGATTTGGAAAAAGTCATTATTGTAAGTATCAAAGTTTCATATTGTCTTTGTTCAATGAATTGTTATGAATGAAAAATAAAATTAAATGTCATTATAATTTGATATATTCTCTTTATAATGCATATTTATTTCTCAAAGACTTACAATAAACATGTTATTTTCACTTTTTTATGACTGACGAGGGAAACTCACAATTAGTACATGAGAATTTGCACTAGACAAATTAACTTAACCCCGCTCCTATATCATAATGCATAAATCACCTAACTATGAGAATCATGTACCACCACTACCTTTTGGGTTGTTATTTGCAATGTTTGAATTTTGTAATAATTGCAAAATAATTGAAACACAAATAAATTTAATTTAACTTTTTGGGATTAATTATATTACAGCTGCATAGACGCCTAGTACTTTTATTATTATTATTATTATTATTATTATTATTATTATTATTATTATTATTATTATTAAATGTGGGTTAAAATTTCTTTTTTATTTAGACGATAGAGATCAGCATGGGCGCTATGACCGCTATCTACCTAGCTAGCTAGCTTCAAAGCCTTTATTTATATCATCAACTTATTGAGTTTTTTCCACTTTTGGTCCTATGACTTTAGTGTTTCCGTCAATTTAGGTACACGACTTTCATTTTGCCACTTTTAGTCCTTGACTTTAATTTTCTTGTTACTTTTAGTCCTTGACTTTGATTTTTTTTCCACTTTTAGTCCTTTCGGCCATCCGAGCGATAACTTTTAATCGAAATCAACAAATTGTTATGCCATTAAGGGTAAAAGTGTATTTCGATAAAGTTCTAAATATATTTATAAATAAAATCAGATAAAAAATAGGAAAAAGAAACGTTATTTGCTTGTTCTGCTTCGCTTTTTAAGCAACAACTTTTAATCGGAATCAATAAAATGTTGTGTCATTAAGTGTAAAATTGTCTATTGATAAATCTCTAAATACATTAAACGTTATTACCCTTAATGGCACAACAATTTGTTGATTTCGATTAAAAGTTGTCGCTCGGATGGCCGAAAGGACTAAAAGTGAAAAAAAAAAATCAAAGTCAAGGACTAAAAGTGGCAACAAAATTAAAGTCAATGACTAAAAGTGGCAAAATGAAAGTCGTGTACCTAAATTGACGGAAACACTAAAGTCATAGGACCAAAAGTGGAAAAATGGCAAATAGGTTGTAAAAACCCTAATCCTAAGTTTAAATAAATTCTACAAATTTTAGGTTTTGTTGCATCATTTGATACTAAATATTGATAACCTTGTAGTTAGAGTGATACATATGAATTCGTGACTATAGCAAGTCATTTAATCGACCCCAACGCCCTCAACTCAAATCTATCGGTTCTTGGGAGAGCAATTTTGAATGGGTTTCAATTGATCGAGGCTCGATTGAATTCAATCAAACGTAACACTGCACCTACTATACGAAAGAAGCAATATAATTAATACATAGATTATTAATGTTTTGGCATAATATAAGTTGTAACAACACTATCCTAAGTTTAAAGAACTTGTACAAACTTTAAGTTTTGTTATATCATATCGCTTAATACTAATAATCTTATAGTCGAGTGGTCTATATAGACTTATGATTTTAAGATAAAAAATTACATAATCGATCGTTCAACCCCAATACCCTCAAATGTATTGGTCTTTAATTAGGACTTTTGGAAGTTACTCCAAATAACATTCCACCAACCGAGTTTTAACTAAATTTGAGCAAACACATGTGAAAGAAGCAATACACGGATTAATTATATTAGTAACATTTTGAGCATATGTACAATGTATGAAACCAGGTCAAGGGTATTGATAATTTATTAAATCTTGAAAGTTAAACTTCAATTCCCCATTGCAGCAGTAAGTAAAGTCTACTGATTAATGAATGTTATTATTAGGGATTGGTTGGATGAACATTATGCACATTAAAGATGATATATACACAAGTTGATTAATGGATATTCAAAGCCGGCATTACTGACCACCGACCCCCGCTCTCCCCGGCAAACCAAGAGAAAAGTTGTATTTTAATTTTTTTTGGGGAAAAAAAAAAGAAAACAACTTCATGATTGACCTCATCAAAGTCAATCAATCCTTTATATATATATATATATATATATATATATATATAACGTTGATAGAACCTCAACTAACAGATATTATTTCTAACCAATTCTACGGCTCTGAGCATTATTTTCTGTCTGATTTGAAGAAATGGGAAACACTGCATCACTTTCGCACTGCTGTCTCCACACCATTGCATCTTCCCGGTCGCCGGTGACGCTGATTTTCCACGACGGGAAGTCCCGCGTACTCGCCGGGAAACGGCGCGTGGCCGGGGAGGTGATGTTCGAGTTCCCGGACTGCATGGTTTGCCATGCACATTCCTTCTTCATCGGTCAACCGCTGCCGATTCTGGCCATCGACGACGAGCTCGTAGCGGGGCAGACCTACCTGGTCCTTCCGCTCGACTGTTTCGCCACCACCGTCCTCTCCGCCTCCTCTCTCGCCGCCTTGGGGCGCAGCCCCAGGCGCGCCGCCACCGCGCCGCCGGCCAATTTCAGGAGCGCGGCGTTTGAGTACGTTAAGGGATCCAACGGTAGGGTTTCGATCAAGGTTGTGCCGGAGTTTATAGTGAATCTTCTGAGTGGAAACAACGGAGAGAATTTGCAGGCCGCCGGCGGCGACGATGGCGATGACTGTAAGATTCTGTGTAGCACGCCGGAGTTGAAGAAGCATTACGAGCAACTTGTGGGGTCCAGAGATCAGGTGTGGTCTCCGAAGCTTGAGACCATTACAGAGTACAAAATCAGGTATTCTCCCTGCAAATTTATAGGGTTGGAGTGGAAGCAGAAAGAGGGTGAAGGTAATCATTAGTTAATCGATCGATTTGTGCAATAATTGTTAGGGTTTTGAGTTTTCATGATTCTATGCTGATCAATCAATTGTAAAGTGACATATATCCTGCCTGATTCTTTGTTCAGATCAGAAGAATTCTTGTGTAAATTACAGTATTAATTAAGCATATGTTTAAGCTAGCTAGCAAGGTAGCTTCTTTAGTTAGTGAATTCTTGCTTGTGTATACATATATATATATGTTTTAATTTATTGGATTGAAACCTTAATTAGATCTCTAGTTTTGTCTTTTGAATTTGTGGTGGAGCTAGGTGGCTCGGTCAACTCATCGAAAAAACAAGAAATTTATTGGGTTAAGGATTTTGAATCTGTACATCGAAATTGAATCAACTCATGGTTACATTGATGGGTTGTGCCTTGTTTGAAACTACTACTAACCTCTAACTTGATTTATGATTTTAGGGTTTATTGTGATTGAGTTTCTTTAATTTAGGGAAAAACTTGATTACAGAAATGGTTGTCCATAGCTGATCGACTCAAATTAAGAGGCCAATAGACTGCTTTAAAGAGAAATCGAACTTGAAACCTTGTGATAACTAAACCAATTGTCTGACAAACTTGAATGAGTTGCATGTAATTGGGCTTCTTGAATCTTGATATATTATGTTGGTTGATATATACATACGCTTGTTTTGATTGTTCTTCAATTACGCCTACTATTTATCCGTATGTATAATCCTTGTAATTGTGTGCATTATTTACCTCAAAAACCTACCTCATTTGTCAAGCCTACATGCTATACTTGGTTCCATTGAAAGGTGTAGGGATTAACTTTGATAATATTATTGTAAGTATACAAGTATATCGTAGAGTATATGATATCACGTGTGTGTATACTGTCAGATAATGTGTGCGCACACGTAAATATACACACAAACACCATTAAGTTTATCTTATTAATTTGATTATTTTCTCATCCAATTCAACAAGATCCTATCCATTATATTATTTATGGTTATAGAAATGTTGGTTGATTGGTAACCACAAAGTTTAAGTTTAAGTTTCTCTGTTTGAATATGTTAATTATGAATAATGTAGATTGCTTTATTTGTGATCCTTTGTTGATTGAAATTATCAGGTGGACTTTATCCGATCCAACGCACAGTACGCCTTTGGATTACAATGGTAGAAAGAAACGTGATTGAGCCAAATGTTAGGCATTTCTTGTATTGCTTAGCAACTTAATTGGCATGCCAAATCAAAGAATCGTGGTTATGCTTCTTAATAACTAATTAATTACCGCCTAACATTTTATACCAAGTCTTGCGTTATCTGATGAAAACCATTAGCGGAATTGATTGATTGGGTAAAATGGTTGATTGAGCCATTTACATGGCAATTTTTTTTTATCATAAATATAAGATACATTTTTAATATATTAAAAATACAGTATTTGTGTACTTAATGTACATTAGAGTATTTAATTTGATAGTATACAAAATAATGTACTTTCAATACTTAAATAATATACTTTACGTATATTAAAAATATACTTTTTATTTATGATCACTACAACTGTGTAGATCATGGTCCATGGAATAATGATTGCCCGCACAAAGACCTACTTGATCAAGCTTATATTATTCTATAGGGATAGGGATATATGATTGGCAATGCCGATTTTAGAAATACTATTCTATTTTGAACTCACTAATTAAATGCGTTTTTAGGGTTTTATTCTTGAACAGTTTCTAAATCCATCCATATGTTCCATATGTGATATGTGTATGTGCATGCACTGGGAGAAATTAAACTCGCATACACCAGCCGGCCAACATTTCTGACCAATCTTAAAAAATGGACGAAAATTAGGGTATTTTTAAAGCTTTGAACTAAAGTTAATGGTGACTGAAAATATGATTGGAAATTCTGTCCAAAGTAGTTGTGTTGGTAAATATTTACTACATCAAGTGTTTTTTTGGATTGCGATTATGGTGAGAAGCACTTTTACCAACTGAACATCGCCTTTTACCGACCAAAATGTATTGATTGGAATCCATGAAGTGATGAAACTTCAATCTGTGATGGTTTGATCATTCCACTTAGTTTCCATCTTTAAGTATGCATACTCTTACGTGTTGAGCAAGTACTACGGATAAGCCAGTTAGATTGTAGTCTTAAAAAAAGAAAAAAGAAAAGAATTATGCCTACTCTTCTTATGCACCAACGTGTGTGTGCGCGTGCACATGTGTATGTAATTATGTATATATATGTCTGCACGTGTACATGGCTCAATCTCTACTTCTTCATCTTGTGAAATTTGTTCATACTTAATTACCTACACCCTAGATTCATAAATATATTTTAGTTTTCAACTCATCTATATATAGAAATTTTATTGTGTCGGGTTTTTTTTTTGGTGCGTCCACTTATGCTCAAAGCATGAATTATCTAACGATTCTGGATTTGGCTCCACCTGCATCAGCATTCAGCAAGCAGAGGCCCCAACAACTCTTCAGGATGATCCTCAAGGATTGTCGCACCATACCCTGTAGCATGGCCAAGGTTCACGAGGAAATCAGTACACCTATTACCTTCACTCAAGACATGTTTGAAGACCACCACCTCAAACCCCGAAGCGAGGAACTTGCAGTTAGAAATGAGCGTTAAACTGAAGTCACTAGCACCATAACTGTCATTCATTATTTTAACCACCGTTTCAAAATCAAGCTCCATCACTACCCTTTGGAACCCCATTTTCCTACCGAACCGTAAACCTTTCCTTAGGCCCCATTAGGCCCCACAATTCCGCAAGGAAGCTATCAATAATACCAATATTGACCACAAAACTCGTAATCCAAACATATTTAATATACTAAAATTAAACATGCAAATAATTTACTTACCTTACAAGATGGACTCCAGAGTCCACCTTAAAAATAAATTTTTACTATACTAAAAACAATACGGAGTAAAATGAATCTAGAGTCCACGAAATAATTTGCCTATTGGGCACCCAACAGGCCAATAATTCTTATTGAGAAAGCCCGTATCATAATTTAGGTCTTATCTAAAAAATAAGCCCGTTCTATCAAGCCCAAGTATAAAGCGAGTATAATGGAGTGCCATCCAAGATTTCTTCAGGCACGAAAGTTAAAAGGCACACTTCTTTCTTCTTCTTCTTCGTATTCAGAACCTCTCGCCTGCCTCCAGATTTCTCTCTAGCCTCTGTCTTAGGATGTCGGTAAGTATATTTTTCTTCTATACGTAGATGTTTGCGTGTATTTGATTGTGCCAATTGTATTTTTATATGTGTATGTGAATTGCTGAGCAGATCTTTGAGTACAACGGAAGTGCCCTAGTGGCGATGGTGGGGAAGAATTGCTTCGCCATTGCTAGTGATCGGCGGCTCGGTGTACAGCTGCAGACCGTCGCCACTGATTTCGAGAGGATTTACAAAATCCACGGCAAGCTCTTTCTCGGACTCTCCGGCCTCGCCACCGATGCCCAAACTCTGTATGTGCAAATGCGCAGTATGCTTTTAGTATCTGATAATGGAATTGGAGTTATCTGTTTGTGAATTCGTATTGAAATTATTGCTACTATCAAAAGCACACAAGTAATTGCTCCTCCCATCCCCGAATTCTATAGTTAAAGCTATAACTTGGTAGAAGCTGTGATCCTTGTTTGGATTTTGGTTTTGTATTTACTAGATATGATAGCAATTAGCATGCTTGGATGTGAAAAAGCCAAAGAGGTTCGATTTTGGATGTGTTCACCTGTGTTTCTATGTACACTTGAATGCTTTTTTTAGAAACGAAAATATCATTTTTAGAACTGTTAGAACTTTTTTCATCTACCTATAATAGGTTAAATGATCCATATGGAATGGAAATATTGCATGGAATATCTGGCTATTGGTTTAAGAGACTGTTTTTTAGGGCTCATATATTATTATATGTATTGTACACTATATTTATCAATGGGTTTCCTCTATAGGTATCAACGGCTTGTATTCCGCCACAAGTTATATCAACTTAGAGAAGAGAGAGATATGAAGCCAGAGACTTTTGCCAGCCTTGTATCTGCAATCTTATATGAGAAAAGGTCAGTAACTGTCTGAATATTTACAGAGGTATATGGTGTACCAAATGCCTTATAGTCCAGTGGTATTGGCTGTAGATGCTATGTGGGGGGTCTTATAGATATGGTTTCGTGTTTGTTGAGGGTAGTGTTTGTTTGTTTGTCTTTATGTGTGTGTGTGTGTGTGTTTTTTTTCCCCTTGATAAGTAAAAATGTTATAACTGGCACCAAGGGGGGTGCCACCCCACTTTACAGAGCCAAAGATCAAGAAATAAGGTTGTATATGGCTAAAAAGAGCAAAAGATATACAAGTTTGAGCCTATCTAAAAAGTCAACTAAACATAATATGGTTACATGGTACTGCAATGTTATTATTGTGTGCTCAGATGGTTTAGAGACAGAAGATTTAGTGTCTGTTTCCAAGCTTATGTATATAAAGACAACCATAAATCCATAATGTCATAACCTTTAATCTAAATATAGGAAAATGTGAAAAATAAGATTTTTTATATATCAATTTGGAGTTATGTTCATTTTAACATTTTTCCAAACATTGATATGTTTACATTAATTTCACATAGCACCTTATCTACTTCCTTACTATTTGCTTTTAAATCATTGTACTTTCGGAGCTCCACTGAGCAAACTACTTTGACAATACTTGGATTTTTTTCTCTGAAGCAGAGTGTGCAACAGGTTATGCCAAAACTAGTGGTTTTCTTATGGTGGACAAATGTTCCATACTTCCATTAGTATTAAGCAAATTTTGGGTAAATAGATGTTGAGTGTATGTATTCATGCTCTTTTATGCAACTCCGTCACCATCCCTCTACCTGCCTTCTTGTTTGATTAGACTATCAGAAGAAAGTCTACTGTATTTTTTTCTTTTTGCTGTCATTCCTGTTGTGTCCAGTGACAGTTGATATTATAAGAAGACAAACTGTGAAATGAAAATGTTTTTCTCTGAACTAGGTTTGGTCCATACTTCTGCCAACCTGTGATTGCTGGATTGGGAGATGAAGACAAGCCTTTCATTTGTACTATGGATTCTATTGGAGCAAAGTATGTTCAGATTCTCCTCACTTTCAATCTCTTGAACATGTTCAGATTCTTGCATCACTTTCAATCTCTCTATTGTTCTTTTTGTGAGAAATAATTGAACTCCCTTCAGTTGGTTAAACTAAGAGAATGAAAATGCTATTATGTAGAAATGAAGAAATAAAGTGGCAAGTCTATAAATTAATAGCTATTTTGCCTTTGTTGTAGAGAACTTGCCAAAGATTTTGTTGTTGCGGGTACTGCCTCAGAATCACTGTATGGTGCCTGTGAAGCAATGTACAAGCCTGACATGGTTCGTTACTAATTACTATCCTTTCCTTCACATGATGAATTAAAAGTAGCACACTAATAGTTGAATCCTTTTCTTTTAATCACATATTTGTAATACACTATCTTTTGTAATTTTTCCTTTGCCTATAGATCATCTTAATGACATTCCATTTGCTCAATGTTGCATCAGGAACCCGAGGACTTGTTCGAGACAATCTCTCAGGCACTCGTGTCTTCAGTTGACCGTGACTGTTTGAGTGGTTGGGGAGGACATGTTTACGTTGTGTAAGTCTTCTTCAGATGTTTGCTCTACGTTAATATTTTGTTGTTTTATAGACTTATAGAGCATGGTGTTGCACATTAAAGTTACTTTGTTCTCATATACTTATATGTTATGAATTGTATTTGCAGTACCCCAACTGAAGTGACAGAAAGAATCTTGAAGGGCAGGATGGACTAAACACTTTCTTCATGGGGGTCTATTAGCTTCATGTTTTTCTGTCATTTCCTCCATTGCAATGATCATATGTTTCTGTCACACTAATTAATGTACTCTTTCTTAAACTTGTGTCGAATGCTTCTAGTCTGAGTTCTGTTGCTTTCTTATTACTTTAAAAGGTCCCATTACTTCATTTCAGTATTTTTATTACTACAAAACTAATTCGAATTTAGTCAAATCATGTTGAAAATTTTAGCTTAGACACATCTTCCACCTTGCGCAGCAGCTCATTTATTAACTTTTAACACGCATTTTTTGGATCATGGTCTACATTATAAGGTTGATAATTAATAAATATTCAATTTTAGTATACTAAAAGTTATTTTTAACAATTCATTTTATAGGTTATATATTAAAGTAAATAACTTTGTGGTTTAGTGACAAAATATATTCTTTTAATTAATAAGGATATTATTGACTTTTTGTGTTTCAATAGATTGAGAAAGTATTGGCTGTTTTTTTAACTATTCAAAAAATTTTATATTTAATTTTTAAGAAGGATCATGAAATTTGCCCATTATTTAGCGGCAAGCTGGCAAAATCCATGCAGGTGACGCCTGTCTTCTTCTCAGCGCAGCAACTGTCTGTCATGCATGCACTATCCTCTTCCCATTTCCCAACGCATCATCGTCATCATCAATTCATCATCCAATCACTCACGTCCACACCGAATATAATTACCCAAAAACCTGTTTGCTTGGTGTTCTTGAACATTTCTCCAATTCCCATATTCAAGATTTCTGCTAGCTACTCCGTATTAATTAACCATACCTCGATCTTAATCTCAGTATAGTGAGTATACATGTGCATATATGCCTTTTTTCCATTTTGCTGAGATACATATATACTTGTGTGGGGATGGAAGGGGGAGAAGTTGAATATTGGAGGATTGATGAACAGTGTGGTTTAGAAGAAGAAGAAGACGAGAAGGGTATTGTTAGCAAGACGACAAGATGGGTTTTGAAGGCGGGACTGAGATTGGGGAAGAAGGTTGTAATTACTGGAATTGCGGTGTCGTCTGCACCTTTAGTTCTCCCTCCTCTCATAACCATTTGTGTTGTGGGATTCATCGTTCTGGTCCCTGTGGGGGTTGTCCTGGGCAGCTATGCCTGCACTGAGAAGCTCATGAGCAAATTGCTGCCGATTCCGCTGTTGGAGTATCATTCACAAGCGCTTAGAGATGGAAATCATCAAGTCGAAGAAGAATTTGGGGAAGAATTATACGGTAGGGTTTACGAAGGTGAATTTGCACTAATCCAGGAAGAAATGAAGATGGAGGGAGAACAGAGGATTGAATTGGGAAGGGATAATGAAGAAGAAGGATCAGAGTATGTTGAAAAGCATGATGATAAGAAAGGGATTGGTGTAGATGAGGAGCATTTGGAAGAGGAAGTTTATGAGAAGGAGGACATTGTTGAGTACTTGGAGAAAGACGATAATATAGATGAGATCAATATGGAGAAAGGATGTTATGAGGAGGATGTTGGGGAAGTACTAGATGTTAACATTGATGAGAATTTGGAGGATGAAGAAGGTTATGAGGAGGCTATTGGGGAGTCCTTGGAAGGAGAACACGAAGAGGATATAGACGACGAGAATTTGGATGAAGGTTATGAAGAGGAGGACACTAGTGAAGAATACTTTGAGGCAGAACACAAGGTCAAGAATGAGATTAACATTGATGATAATTTGGAAGAAGTTTATGAGGAAGAGGAGGCCATTGGCATTGGCAAGTACTTGGAAGGAGAACTCGAAGAAGAGGACGAGAAAGAAGATGAGAATTTGGAGGAAGGTTATGCAGGTGAATACATGGAGGGAGAGGGAGAACACCAAGAGAAGAATGAAATTAGCATTGATGAGGATTTGGAGGAAGGTTATGAGGAGGACATTGACGAGTACTTAGAAGAAGAAGAACACGAGGGGCCAATTCCAGAGATGAACTTAGAAACTGATGATGAGCCAGGGAGAAAAGAAGAAGAACTGCATTATTCTGAATTTGGTGAAAATGTTACAAGGACCAAAGGGTTAGACTTGGAGGCAACAAGTGCCGGGACTACTGAAAATCACAAACTTGGAACCGATGAAGCAGACGAAAATTTTGAGCACATAAGTCTTACTTTACTAGGTAATGTAGGTAGTAGTTCCATGAACGAAGACGTGGAACACCTAGAAAAAACTAGTGAATTTGAGGAAGAAGAAGAAGAAGAAGATAAGGTAGATAATGAAAATCCAGTATTCATTGGTACAGAAGCCAAAGTGGAGATAACAACTGTGGTAGTGGTGAAAGAAACCCAGCTTGCACCAGAAACTGAGAAACAAGGAAATGGAGAAAATAGAAATGCATCAGAGCAGGTTTCAGCACCAGAACATAACGAAATCAATAGTAACGAGGGCACTGGAGCACCTTCCAGTGAGGTCAGTGCATAGCAGATACTATATAATCCATATAAAGTTTCCTGCACAATATGTTATGTTCTGTTTCAACTAGAAGGTTGGTCCCGACTTTTATACCATACAGAAAGACAGATATACATGTTCTGTCTTAACTAAAAGTTTGGTCCTGACATGCATGTTCTGTCTTAACTAAAAGTTTGGTCCTGACTCTTATACCAAACTGAAAGACACGCATGTTCTGTCTCAACTAAAAGTTTACGTTGATTATATGTTGTCAATGTTATCAATGTTATGGTACTCCCAGATACTACAATATGCTCTCACTGTTTCAAGATTCATTGATATACTGTCAATATATGTGTTAGGTTATGGTGAGTGAGGAGAAGATATGGGAGCAGATCAGTGCAATAAGAGGGATCTTGGGATACACAGCTGCGCCTCAATCATCTACTGTAGATGAACTAAAGGCATTGTTCATCTTAACTGGAGTTGAGCCGCCATCGCCATTCGAAGACCCTTCAGATCTCGCCGATGTTGATGAAAAGCTTAGGCTTCTCATGTCAATCGTTGGAGCAAAATAGAGACTGAACTGGTCTGCAGCATTATTGATCATGTGTGGCTTTATTCAGTATTGTTTTTTCAATTTTGGTTTCGGTTGTATAAATGGATGTGCAGGACAGAATTGCAAGTTTGAAAATATTGGTGGCTGTTGTGTTTGAGAAATTTATGTATTCGTTTCTTTTCCTTAGCTGCTTTAATTTCTTGTTACCAAATACTAACTACTAACCAGAGCTAAATCCGTAGAGGTAGTTTCTTTAATTTCTGCCTAACTTCCTTGTATTGCTAATTATTAACTGGAGGACAAACTATGTTTGGCCAACTTTGAATTTCTTTCACTTACTATATCTTTTTTCAAATTAAAATTAATGGTTTTATGACTTATGAGTTGGATGGCCGGCAAGGCATTTTTTGGTCATAGGTCGTTACGTTGAAAACAAGATAAGCAACCTTACTCCCAAGTTGCTAATTTCATCAGTGATTCAACGGTATAAATATAAATTGGAGGGTGTAGCACCAGGTTAGTTCAATTGATTTGATCGATCATTATAAACTATTGCTAGTTCAATTGATTCGATCGATCATTATAAACTATTGTTTTAAAATCATCGATTTGAGGTGATAGAAATTCTTTATGCATTTAGTGGCTATTGGTAGAGCTATTGAGGCACCTGATGTATAAAAAAAATTAAAAAAAGAACGTGTAACAATCATATTAGTTAAAAATTGAAATAATCTAAAAAATTTAACATAATCATAAGTTCAGACTGGAAAATCAAAATAATTGATATTTTAAAACTTTATAACATATAATCAATTATTATTATTATTTTTTTTTTGAAGGAACATATAATCAATTATTGTGCATCCCTACGTTTAAATTGTTTTAATATAATTATAATTTGAACACTAATTAACGTGAAAGTGTGACTTTATGGTAGTAGTGAAATGAAAACGAAAGTTCAGGGGATGAATATATAATTTCTTAAAATATGGGGGACAGGACCCTCGAAGACTCCAAACGATGATAAATAAGAGGAAGAGAGTGTAAAGCGGGAGAAAACAGATTGCTTGTGACTACTCTGATCTCTCCAGTTTGCTTGAGCACATCCTTCTCCGGCTACTACTGGTACTCTCTCTCGTTGTATATAATCAACGTAATGTGTATATATGCACGTATATGCCTATACGTTTGTGATCTTTCATTTTGGTTGAACGTATTTATCTGTATTTGCATCATTTTCCGGATCCTCTCTCGCTGTATATAATCAACGGAATGTGTATATATGCAAATATATGCGTATACGTTTGTGATATTTCATCTCGATTGAACGTATTTATCTGTATTTGCATCATTTTTTGGATTTTCTGTGTGATCTAATGCTCATATTGACTGTGAATGAATTGATCTGAACTATCTAGGTTTCTTACACTCGTGTGTGGATTTGTGGAATTTCTTTGTTATGTGTTGGAAATTCGTGGATTGTATGGAATGTATGCAATGTCTATTCAAATCTAGTGGAGAGGAAAGGACCGGTGATTAATTTGTTTATTTGATGAGTATTTCTCGTTCAGAGGCTTTAAATTTGTTGATCTGTTTCTTTGCATTAGGCAATTAGAGGTTAGTCCTTACTTGGCTACTGTGACAGCAAGCAGTTAAGCTACATTGCTCTGAACTGAATTATGAAGATCTCAATTAGGCATAGGTTGATTCCACAGGTTATTCAAATGATCTGGTAACACTGAGGTACAATTAGTTTTCATATTCGGAGGGGGCAAGCTTAAGTTTGTTATAGATTGTTGCAAACCTGTCCTGGTCTAGAGTTGTGCAATTGTGCCATTAAAATGAATGCATTTTGTGCATTACAAATTTACAGTTAGTAGATTTACTTATTTAAAGGATGCTGTGTTAAAAAATATGCTGCTTATATCTTTTTTTGAGCCTAAACTATTCGAGATAGCCATGCAATGCTCTATTTTCTCCAAGGTTCTTGTCTCTAGAATTGATAGTATACTTATCCTATATTCATATTTTTATTACAGTATTTCTTTCAGGGTTGTAACATCGCACTTAATTGCTATCCTTGCAATAACAGCTTGAATTTCATTGTACTTTCCCATGTTTTTTAATGCATATAAACTCCCTCCTATTTTAGGACATTATTCTTAATAAATACCGGAACACCCACCTATACTCTTAAAATAATAGACCTGTTAACAATTAACATACATTGCTGTAAATGACTGAATGGTTATCAGAACCTTACTTATACCCAACTATAATTACAATATTGTCACCTGGCAGAGAACTTAAAGAGCTAAGCTAACTGAAAGATTTTAAGTTGTTTGGCAAAGATGAAATCATATGGTTCTCTCATTTAATATCTATTTTTAACTTGATAATCTCTTTCTTTCTATTTTAATAGCATTTTTTTAAGGGTGGTCTGAGAAAATTTAACATTGTTTTACATTGACTGAATTTAGTGCAAGTGCTAGCATTGATCAGAGGACAACACTTGATTTAGCGCTGTGGTTGTTTCAAAATGGAATCTGATGGAATGTTGCAAGTCAGCATCAGAGATGATGAGGTTGATATTGTTATAGGTGCACTCCAACATGATCTTACACAATTTATGGAGGAATGGAGACCTGTGTTCTCCCGTTTCCACATTATAATTGTTAAAGATCCTGACCTCAAAGAAGAATTGAAGATCCCCAGTGGATTTAATTATGAAGTCTATACACAATCCGAAATGCAACGTGTTATGGGGTATTCAGCTGTTAATTTCTCTGGCTATTCATGCCGGTATTTTGGTTATCTTGTTTCCACCAAGAAATACATTGTCTCTGTTGACGACGATTGCCTTCCTGCAAGAGATGATAAGGGCAATCTTGTAGATGCAGTTGCTCAACACATCACCAACCTCGCAAATCCAGCTACCCCATTTTTCTTTAACACTCTATATGACCCTTTCCGTGAAGGAGCAGATTTCGTTCGTGGCTACCCCTTTAGCTTGCGAACTGGTGTATCATGTGCTCTGTCATGTGGACTTTGGCTTAACTTAGGAGATTATGATGCTCCTACGCAGGCCATCAAACAAAGGCAGAGGAACACCAGATATGTGGATGCTGTTCTTACTGTCCCAGCTAAGGCCATGATGCCCATGAGTGGAATCAACATAGCTTTTAACCGTGAGCTGGTTGGACCTGCCTTGCTGCCATCTTTCAGGCTGGCAAATGAAGGGAAGCTGAGGTGGGAAACCGTGGAAGATATATGGAGCGGAATGTGCGCTAAGGTAGTCTGTGACCATCTAAGGCTTGGTATGAAAACCGGGCTTCCATACGTTTGGAGGAAGGAAAGAGGCAGTGCCATTGACAGTTTGAAGAAAGAGTGGGAGGGAGTGAAGCTGATGGAGGAAGTGATTCCATTCTTCCAAACGGTGAGGGTGTCTCCACAAGCTGTAACAGTAGAAGATTGCGTGGTTGAAATCGCCGCAGCTGTGAAGCAGCAGTTGGGACAAAAAGATGCCGTGTTCACACGTGCTGCTGATGCCATGATAGAATGGATCAAGCTCTGGAAGACCATTAAAGCTCAAAGAACTTAAAGAGTTGTGTTAAGGCAAGTCTATTTTACTTTTGCGATTGAGGTGGAAGAAGTGTGGGCATACTGTAGGCATAGTTAAGTTTATGTCATATGTTATACTCTCAAGTGCTATTCTGACACATTTTTATAATTTTGTCTGTGCAGAGTCAAACAGTGGAAATAATTGTCTTTACATAAAGAGAAACTTTGTCCTGTTCAGAATTCTTTTACAACAATAAATATTCTTGGACGCTAACACTTGAAAAGGCACAACTCTCTCACAGACAGAGATGGTTAAAGTTGCATACTTCATAAGACCCCATGCAATTTCTACTCAAAATTACGGCGATTTTATCTTCAATGAGAAGATTCCATGAAACTTCTGCGAGTGCATTTTACCTGCCCTCTGAAAGTGAACATGATTGACACTGCTTTCATTTTCAAAATCATGAATGACCATTATTGACCACAAAAACATTTTAAAGAGAACCGAGTTTTAGGACGGCGTGATATTTTAGATTCAGTTTTAAGGCGTGATATTTTAGATGATTCTGTCCTGAGCCGCCCCCGAGGAATATGTTTGTAGAAAGCTTTTACGGCTCCCATTGCACCATCCTCATTTTCCATGGCTTTTGCCAGTAAAATAGCACGCTCTTTAACCTGCATTCCGAGCATAGCTAGTAAAGATCTGGAGGGGGGAAAAAAGAAGCTCTCTTTATGTTCTTTCTTCATTTGCACAACTAACCAAGTGTTTGTGTTTTTCTTCAAAAACAATCTAACCATTTGAAGACATCAATTTCCAAAAAGTAAAAGCCACCCAACATCTTTCAGAACTTTGGGGATATAGGCACAGGGCGTTTGGTTCAAGTTAGGGATTGTGACATTTCAAAGTCTACATTCTCATGTTTGGTTCATAGTATCTTACTTTCCCAATAAAATATAACATTCCTCAGATTTTGAAGTCAATGTGATATTCTCACAATTCTTAGTTTGTCTAAGATTATCATGGATATTTACAAATTTTTTCATTTTAATTATAATTATTATAAAATGTCTATTTTATATTAACTTATGATTATGATATTATAAAATATATATTTTGTAATTATATATTTTATTTAATTTTGTATTATGTCATATGTCATATTGGTTTATGAAATAATTTTGTTTCTAAGTTCAAGTTTTTAATTAATTATTTTTAAATCATGTAATTATATATGATATCATTATCTTATTTATTTTAATTTTAAAGGTTATTGAAATACATGAAAATATGTTAAATTTAAAATAAATAAATAAATATATATATATATATATATATCATACAAAATAACTTCTATACCAAACATGTTTATATTATATACACTACATTATTTTTAAGTGTTAATTCCAACAATGGTCCTCCGATTATGTTGATTTTCCAAAATTACTCCATGACTTTTAATTTGGACAATTTAGTTCCCTCGACTTTCAAATTCTTCCCAATGTTGATCCTTTCGTCAAATTTTAGTTAAGTTGATGTCAAATGAAGGGGTAAATTTGACCGTTCACCTGTATAGTGTATTATTACTCGTATTTCCGCTATCCTATATGCTATATATATGAATATAATCTCAGTCTAGGTCTTAATCGAAGCCATATAATCTCAGTCGAAGAGATTATATTCATATATATTGCGTATAAGACAGGAGAAATACCAGTAATGATAAACTATAAGGTGAATGGACAAATTTACCCCTTCATTTGACATCAATTTAACCAAAATTTGACGAAAGGACCAACATTGAAAAGAATTTGAAAGTCAAAGGACTTAAATTGTCCAAATTAAAAGTCGGGGACTAATTTTGGAAAATCAACATAGTCGGAAGACCATTGCTGTAATTAACTCTTATTTTTAACCAAACACAAGAATCTAACATTGAACCAAACGATCCCTAAGATAGATGTACAAAAAATATATAGTTACCTCTGGTTTTATCATGAAGTTAATGGCAGAAACTAGCCTTTCAAGGGAGAACTCATCTGCAGGGATGGGTGCAGGGCCCACTCCCCTAGCATGTACACGACCGCCCCAAAAAAATTGGTCCCCAAAGAAAGGTACTACAGTTGTTGGACACTAGAAATAAATTGGACAATAGAACTTGAATTAGCCTAATGAAATATTGAATAAGAAAGATATTCAGGAGTCTATTTTATTTTTTGCTTACCCCAGCTTTAAGACCAGCCGCAGTTGTTCCTGCACCACCATGATGCACCTGGACAGTTTCACCATAAATTTCCATATCTTCACGTGAGAGTTATGAGTAAAATAAAGCTAAGAAAATTATAAAAAGCTTTTTCAGATAATAAATTTATTTGTCAAGTGAAATTTATATAAACCAATATGAAAATGCTAAAAAATCAAAGCTAAGAAAATTATAAAAAGCTTTTTCAGATAATAAATTTATTTGTCAATTTATATAAACCAATATGAAAATGCTAAAAAATCAAATCAATAATATCTCGGAAAAAGGGGGATTGAGATGCACTAAAAAATTAGGGGTTTTACCACAGCAGCACATCGAGCAAACAGCCAATCATGAGGACAATTATCCAATAAATACACAACATCCTTTGGCTCTGTCACTGAGAGAAACTCTTTATAAGAAGATGATAACTTCTTCATCTATAAAGCAAAATTCTTTCAAAGATAAAGTAATATTGCTTGTATGAGGCAAAAATCGGCCACTTACTGTTCCCCAGGCCACCCCATCCTTTATTAATTATGCCTCTTTGTCCAGTTCTCTCCAATGCCTGAACAATTGTCTTAGTCATTCCTTTTGGGTCTTGAAGAGGCTGCAAGGATGCAGTGCATATAAATACAAGAGTGACAGCATCATTGATAAGAACAAATTTCCACAATTTAAATGTAAGGTTGGTTTTGTAACTAGAATTGTGAAGAATATATATTTGAAATAAGTAGTCAGCAGCAACCTACTAGGCTGCCAAAGCCAATATAGATGGGCTTTTGATCATCCTTAAGCCATTTTAAAAGTGATTCTGGTGGAACATAATTAGAAGCAAGGTCTAGAAAACAAAATCCCACCACATCAATTTTGGGCCCCCAATCTGCAAAACATAGAAAATCAGACATATTAGTATATAATAATCATTATAATAACGCCTGTCTCCTGCTGACACCACATTCTGTGGCTATGACAGTAGACAATCATTACTGTAGATGCCTCAAGCAATGTCAAATGCATCTTAGTGTTTATAGTATCTCTACTCCAGTGTGACAGGTGAAGAAGAGTGAACATGGCTATGACTAAATTTGAGCTACAACAGAAAAGACAAGATTATCTCAGAATACACTGAAAACAATTGAAGAACAAAGCAAAGAATAGTATCAAAGAAAATTGCTTAGATAGGACAAATGGAAGAAATCAGATTAGTGTTTGGCATACATGATATAGAAAAAAGAAAGAGGAACTAAAACACGTGAAATATAAAGCACCTCTAGAACTCACAAATTATCTGTTCCTTCTCTCAACAAATAAATACAGAAAATTACAGAAGTGAAATCAATAGTAAATTCTTCCTTTTTTCTTTTGCAAGAGTAACTACAATGAGCACAGATATAAAATGATTAATACTGTACCCTGTAACAGTTCTATTATTATGTGCATGAAAGTGTCAATTAAGCAAGCAATTTATAACAGTTAGAGGTGAAAAATGACCTTTGGGTTTTGGAACAAGATGTGGACTCCAGATATACCCATGTGGGATGTCGGTAGGTGAACTGTTAGACTTACTCAAATATGTGATTGGCCTTAGTTTCAAATATTTCTTTCTGAAATCATTAATCATATCTCGTATTCCAAGCCAGATTAATCCTTCAACAATTTGATATGATAGCTGTAATAAAACTTAAATGTCATCAAATAAAGGACGTAGGAAAAAAATGCATCACACTTAGGATATTTGTAATAAGTCACATCACAATGAAAGCACTGACTCTGTATGCAACCGGTTGTGTAGCACGAGAGAGAGGGTGCGGAAATTCACTTGTTGGCCTGGAACAGTACACAGTGGGAAAGTGAAGTATCTTAAGAAACTCCTACAACCATTTCTAAATAGAAGAATAAGACCCAACTTTATTTTTATTTTTATTTAAATACACTTTAGACTAGTAGATAATGAGTATTTTTTACAAATAGATTATCATTGTTAGCTGCTTTGTGCTAATGAGGAAAAAATTATAAGGATAGGAATTAGGGAAAAAAGGTTCCCATGCACACAGAGAAGAAAGAGAACACTTACGTCCATGGCATTGTAAAAAATATATGTAATGGTACATCTAGTGCTTCTGCAACATGAGTATGCCCTGAAATAAAATATAGCCTTATAAAATATAGTTACTCATGACACAACTCCTAAGAAGCCACACATCATGTCTATTAGAAAATAACAAAAATAAAGATCTTACCATATGCTGGAGGGTTGGCAATGATGGCATCTACATAAAATGGAATATTAGATACTGGATCACTCTCTATACATGCAGGCAACAAGGAGAGTATGATATCTTTTATTTGTTTGCGTTGGATTTGTACTTCAGAAGGCCCAGATGGCAAGAAACCTTTATTTTTTACCATATCTGCATAGCCCAGCCATTCATATCAATTTATATTGACTGAATTCTTATGAATTCAATAGCAGTCAGATGAATTCCGACCATGAGAGAAGGAAAGGAATGAAAACCAATGAAGCATATATTATTCAAAAACACCAAGAGAGCAGTTGAAAGACACTTCGCATTAAAAAAAAAAAAAAAAAAACACTTATTAATTCTTCTATCCATCATAGTGACTTCCAAGTAATGGTAAGTTTGCCACCTTCAAGTAGGATCTTTGTTTAGATTTTGTTTAGACGGGCAAATGAAGATCTTTGAGTTATATTCCAAGACTGTGTCAGTAGACAGTAGCTGGATGGGCTTAAATATAACTGAAAATAAGAGAATCATAATACAACAGTCAAAAAGACTCTAAACTTACAAGCAGCAAGGACCTTTGGATCCCCGCCAAGTGGATAAAACTCCAATCCAGCACCCAAGACAAACTCTTTGAAAGGGGAATGTGTTGCCAACCTCACCCTATGACCATATTCCTGGCAGGTATAAAATTAGCCTAAAAAGTAATGATCTGCATTTGTATGACTCTGGAAATGCTAATTGAAAGGATGCTGAACATGATGAGAAGAGAATTTCTTACTAAGAAATTAAAGGAAAGCTCACACACAAACATTATTTGAATAACTAAGAGCTGCTTCCTTAGAAAACAGAAATCTGTATTTAACAGTAGATTAACATCTTTGGTGTCCTTTTCTTTCTTTCTTTCTTTCTTTCTTTTAAATAACTTATTAGTGTGTTGGTGCATGTGAACAGAGTTTGTCGGTGGGGGTGGGGGGTAGTTTAAAATTGCTTATAGAACAGATGCCATAGAAAGTGAAAGTTGTAAAAATGGTTGACTTCTAAGCCATTTATTTGATAGGTAAATAGTATTACACTAAAGTCACAATCTTATTCAAATTCCATCCAGCTTCTGCATGAAATCCCCCCACAGAGGGTCAGAAGTCATAATCCATTCTCTTCATGTCTCAGCAGCTGCTTTAGACAAGCCAAATCCCCATTAGTTGAAAAAAAAAACTATTTACAGGTTAGAAGACAACATGTCGCTGTGAACATAGAGATGCATCCCTTCCCCATCATACATCACTTGCCTCGTATGCAGACAATCAAAACCTGTTTTCAGGCATCAGATGCTGCAAATAGTTCTGATAAAATATTATAGTCTTAGGGCTAGAGAGAGTGTTCCAATTTGTGTTGATTTTTATCATTTTTTTGTGTTCCAATGTATGAAATGTATGATTGTATTGCAAAAGAGCATATTACTGAGGTGGTGGTAGCAGCATAGGTAGAAACAGAAACAGTTAGGCCATGATTTGGCTAAGTGCAAGTCTGTGTTTTCTTCCATTGTTCAGAAATTAAAACAAGGTGCTTCTAGTAACAGCAACAGTTTGTAAAATAATGAACTGTTTATTCACTTATTGGTGTGCATGCATGAGCATATTCATAATAGCACCAAAACTGAAATCAACAAGAAGTATCAGGAATGGCCTATAATGTTGGGATCAAAGCTGCTATTGGTAAACATGTATTCCGACTAGATATTTCACCTGTAATTTTTTCCCAATGGCAACAAATGGTTGTACATCTCCTCTGGTTCCAACAATTAGCATAACAATTTCCAATGGACGTAAATCTTGAATATCTGTTGTATCACTAGTAACTTCACCTGTAGCTCCACTGGAAACAATTCCAGTACCCAAATCAAGACGTTCAGGTTTAATATCTTCTGGGACTTTAAATTTTACAGTTCCATCTTGTTGAATGGCACCACTCCGTTTCAGCAATTTGAGCTGCAACATTTTCCAACTTGTCATCAAAACAATCAAGTGTGCATTCGATAACATAACACTCATATTTCTGTGTCTAAAATATCAAACTTGAGTTGTTGAAATCCTATGGTCCTCCTGTGAAACTCTGAGTTAATCATTTTGGAAGATAAATCATTCCTTCCCTGTTAAAACCTCTAGTCAATTCCCTCCTCCCCTTTAGGCAATGACGTCAAATGCAATAAAATGGAGATTAAAAGGAGCATCTAAGCAATGACATAATATGAGAAGCTGAAGTAATTAGAAGTTCTAGGATGTTTTCAACTTAACCTTCTTTTTTAGAGGGAGTTTTTCATCAAAGAACTTTGATCCTAGAAATCCAATAGAATGGTGGTTCAGTCTGCCTTTCTTGTCCTTAGCAGGCCGAGTTGAACGAGGATTAGTATCTGCTGGCCTTTCCACGTTTCCAATAGCATGCACTGGCAAACTCCTGTCAACAGGCCCTGGGCAGAGGATATTACATTCGAACAAAGGGGAAAAAATGAAACGACATGAATAAACAAACTCTCGCATAAAACCATCTCCGGAATCCCACACTCTATAACGAAGATTAAAATAACGCTACAAAGTGATTTGTGTATTCAATCATAGTTCAGAAATAGCATATATAAGAGGTTGCTCCAAGCAATACACCACAGTATTGTAGCTTTTTCTTAGCTCGTTTCCCGTTTCGTCGTCTATTTACAGCAAAAACATAACACAAAATCTCATCCGTCTCAATCTCTCAACTATTTCTTCCATTTTCTAATTCAAAACAGATCCTCAATGACTGC
The DNA here is from genome assembly GCF_003576645.1 of Ipomoea triloba. NCBI lineage: Eukaryota > Viridiplantae > Streptophyta > Magnoliopsida > Solanales > Convolvulaceae > Ipomoea > Ipomoea triloba. Next base: position 2,782,066 of record NC_044917.1, on the reverse strand, counting down.
CGATATTAATTACCACTCGAAAGTCGAAACACATCAATCTCAAAACTATTAGAACCAAACACGCTCTAGAAATTAAAAACATACAAACAACAGTGAGTACCGGCAAAATCGGCACTGGTGGAATTGTTTCTCGGCAATTCGCTTGGATTTGCATTGCCATCGTAAACAAGTTTTTCCGCTCCCACGTCGGTGGAAATCTCGCCGGAGCTACTAGACCATTGTTGACGCCGCCTGTTCGACGACTCCTCCATTGAGTGTGATCTGAAAGTTCGAGAAGATACCTTAATTGTTGGCGTTCACTTCTCCTTCCTCTTTTTTCCACGAAGTTACCTGAGAGAATAGACTAGAATGGAATAAATTTGCGATAGGCGACGATGGAATACGCAAACTTGGTATGAAGTATGAACAGAGCAGGGAAGATATTCGTTTCTCTTTCCTTTGGCAGTTGTTCAAGCAAGGCAAAATCGTTTCGCGCTTTTTCGCGGGTAAGAGAGAGAGGCAGTTGGAAGACACGTCCCCGCAGGACAGTTCAAACCCAAAGGCCACGTGCTACTACAGCGGTGAGCTAACAAATTATGTCATGATTTCAGGACACTAAGGAGTATATAGTATTTTTATCTGTTCAAAGATAATCGAAATACAAAAAAGCCTATTGAGTGATACTAGACCATAAGGTCTTTGACAATGAAGAATCGGACTGAAAAGCTATACTATTAGTTATTGTGCCTTTAAAGAAATCACAAATTTTGAAATTTTTGTAATTTTATTTTTAATATAATGATTCTTTACAAGGTAGTATTTGTTTTATAGGCCTTGTTTAATAAAATACTTCGTAGTTAATTTATCACTCAATTTTAGTTTATTTAATTACTATTAGTTGTTGGTTAAAAAAAATAAACATAAGTACTTGATTAATCAATTTTTTATAACTTCAAATACTAAACAACTTTTTCTATTAATATTTTGAGAAAATAAATTATACCAAACAAAATTTGTTAATAACTAATTTACTAAACATCTTTCTGCAATCAACTAATTACACTCTAACCTAATCAGCTATCAGCTAATACCATTTACCAAACATGACCATTATCACACATTTAGTATGGTAACTAGGATTTCTAGTACATTATAGTTTTGGAATTTAATACAATTGCAACCAATTTAAGATTTGACGGAGAATTGAAGAAATTGCAGTTAATTTTTCAGTTGTAAATTCCTATTTATAAATAAATGTTTAACGAATTGAATCAAAATGGATGTATCATGTATGTATAGCCTTGATGCCTTGATGGCCACCAAGAATTAAAGAAGAAAATGAATGTTTTGGATGTTAAGGTTTCTCTTCATCACTGCTTGGATCATTCTCTAACTTTAAAGTGCTTTCCTGCCGTAAATTTGATCTGGGACTTCCACCATCATGTGATTCCGAAATGCTGGTGGATCTCATATTTACGCTGTAACAAAAACTCAGCTTGTCGCTGTCTCCATCGGAAGAATCATCGGCATCGTCATTATTTCTCGAGGCTTCTGCCTCCTCCTCTTCTTCTTCTTCTTCTTCCTCTTCTTCTTCGTAGTCTTCTTCTTCTTTGTCGTCGTAGTCTTCTTCTTCTTCTTCACCTTCATCGTCGCTGTGTTCTGAGTAATCTGAACTGTTTCCGTCTTCGGCATCGTCTCTTTCGCCGTCACTGTCGTCCGAGGAGGACTCTCCGCGAGTTTTCTCTGATGGCTTAGGTTCGGGGTCCGGAATAGACGAGGCGAGCGGTTCGTTTGTCTCCACTGAGAGGAAACTGAGAGCGGCGATGACGTCATCGAACAAGGGGCGAACCGTTGCTTCTTCTTGCAGACACATGGCCGTAACGCCCACTGCTTGGTTCAAACTTCTCATCGGATATGCCTTCTTCAGAAGTGGATCTACAATTTCCGGGAACCGCTTTGGATCCCTGAAAATGGGTTGTGCCTGGCAAAGCCACAATCACTTCATGTCAAAAATATGCAAGTTAAAATTGCCAGAAAATTCAATATTTGACCAGCACGGACAGCTCAATTGGTTACTAATGATAAATTGAATCGACAATTATAGGTAAACACAAATATGATTACAGTATAGAAGTTACACCTAACGTGGTGAACTTCTTGTGGCATCAGGCATGTGTCTCATTTAATAGACCGTTTGTCAAGTCGAAATGTGAACTAAGGAACAATGAACTATTGTCTTTTATAGACAAACAAAAATACTATTTGTGACGAAAAGTTGCACGGAAACGTATGTCCTAACTTACCCACTCGACTAAGCTTTGCTCTTGTACTGGTCTATCAGGCTCCAAAGCCCGGCGGCCTGATAAAAGCTCAAGCATAACAACTCCAAAACTATAGACATCTGACTTCATCGTGAGTTCACCCGTCTGTTCATACTCCGGTGCATAATACCCGGTTTTTGGTGCCAAAAGTGAGTTGTTTCCTCCACCCTCGAGCTTAGCAAGACCATAATCAGAAAGCTTAGGACTAAAATTTTCGTCCAATAAAATGCTTGAGGATTTCAAATCGCGATATATGATGGGAGGGTTGGGCTTTTCATGCAAATATTCAAGCCCTTGGGCCACACCTAAAGCTATCTTCATTCTGGTCAGCCAAGCTAATGGCTCTTTATCCTCTGGAAGGTCTGCACTTGTTACAGAAATAGGCCATTGTTTCAGCACAGAATCATCATATCAATAACTCGAGTAATAAACAAGATCATTATTCATACAGTTATATTAGAGTTTAGACACTAACTAAATGAACCTAAATTGTTTATAGCTGACTAGCTTTAAATCAATAAGATTAATAAGTCGCTCTCATTGAAAGTCTTATAATTTTAAAGTTATCAAGCCAACAACTTAACCAACTTATACAGATCGAAAATTATCAATGTTGTAGACTTTTTCAAAGTACCTACCAAAAAGATTGTCTTGAAGACTATGATTGGGAGTGTATTCATACACCAGAAGTCTTTGTTCTCCATCAGCGCAATATCCAACAAGATTTAGCAGATTTGGGTGGTGAAGCACGGTCAAAGCCATGACCTCCACAGAGAACTGCTTGCTGTCATGTACTCCTGTCCTGTCTAGTTTCTTCACAGCCACAACCTATGCACACAAGAGCCAACAAAAATTGATAATCACAAAATTACAAATTTTTCTCTAAAAAAAAGAATTGTTTATTGAATTTTCTTAGTTTAAGTTAATAAATTATGAGCAACTTAGATTGCTTTATTTTGTTAACTAATGTTATAAAACTGAATTTACCTAATACACAATAATAGTTATGAGTTTTCCTCGTCACCGAAAAAGAGCCCACCAATGTGGTCGGTTTTAATTAAAAGTTTTAAGTTAAGTTGTGTAAAGGAGTTTAGCATTATTAGTATTGAATCAGCCATGGTTGAAACTAGTGAGCAAATGAAGATGGATTACCTGCCCATCTGGAAGTGTTCCCTTAAACACTTTTCCAAATCCACTTTCGCCTATTAGGCTTTCCTGTTTGAAGTGCTTTGTTGCAGTGGCAAGCTCCCGGAAATTGAAGGTTTTGACGTTGGAATTTCCACCGTCTCCGCCGCCCTCAGTAGCTTCAGCCTTGTTGTCTGCGGCGGCGGCGGCGGCTTCACCCGGTGGCGCTGCCGCCCTAGCCTCTGCCATACATACAATCATCACCAACCGCCGAATTAATATAATCATTATCTATCTCAAATTTATCCTTAACAACAACACAATTGCAGGTGAAAATTCAAAATTAGTACCGTCTTTGGGAGCGCCGTCGTCCGTGTCGAGCTCTCTCGGCTGAGCGACGGGGAGCTGCTCCAGCTGCTCCTTGTCGGCTTCGTTTTGATTATTTTGAAAACATGGGAAGCAGCTCATTTCTCGATCCTGCGCTGCGGTTTTTCAATTCCTGCAGGTGAAGAAGAAGATCAGACGCCGATCAGCAACAAAAACTCCCAATATTATCATCTCACGCCATCATCAAATTCAACACCTATATTATGAAGACGATCGATCAGATCAGATCATTATATCACGCAATTCAAACTCAAATTCGCAAATGCAGCAGCGTTAAAAAAAGTTGTATGATGACATCAATGATTAATTGCGTACAGGCGGCCGGATAAGGAATTAGACGGCGATGGCGGGGAGAGGGAAGAAGAAGGGTCCTCCGGGAAGAAGATCGAAGGACCCTAGGGGAAGAGAGGAGGAGCGAGAGAGGACCGGAGAAGGATGAGAAATCATTTGGGAAAGAAGAAAAGATGGAAGAGAAAAATGCCATTTTTTTTGGGTGGAGAATGGAGATGGAGATTTCCCATGGAACGTATGGATACTCACACTCAATTCTCATATTGCCCACGTAAAGTTGCCACCTCTCAATTCACCTCCTTCGTTATTAACCCTCTATTATGTACTATTTGTGTTACTTCTAGTTTATAATTTCCTTCTTCTCATAATTTATGCTTATATTCTTTCTAAATATATAAATTTTGTATATTAATACATCGAGCAGACACATAAAATAGGAGTAACATATATATTGCATTTATGTCCATTTTTGCTAATAGTATAATAATATTCCTTTTTTAAATTTTGAATAAATTCTTAGGTTCTAGAACCATATTTATGAAATTTGATTCACATATTTTAAAATTCATCTTAATAATATGATAATAAGTAGAACGATATTACATCTTATCGCATTAGTTGTTTATGACTAGGGGCAACCTCTATCAAATTGGTGGAATAGTTAGCATGGTAACAAATTAAGGTTCAAGTTTGAATTCCTGTGATAATTTGAGGGTGATTTACCATCTGCTCCCCAAAAGCATATAATTGGAAGAACATTAATGTAATGAAACAAAAAGATGAATCTGATTGCAATAAGAGAAATGAAATGCGCAAGGAACTATGCACGCATTCCACAAAGCATAGTTCAAATCAGACAGGGGAAAAAGTGTAGGCTTCAAAATAGAAGTCTCAAAATCCTCCTCTCCCACCATCTCTATGCCCCTTCCTATCTTACAATAATCACTACTGTTTTCTGAGATGGAATTGGTTCTCCAATCCATCTGGTCATCATCATCATCATAAAGAATGCATACAACTATTCATTTATCCTCCCCCTTTGGCCTAACCTCGATCCCTTGAACGATCACGCCGCTCTTCCAATGGCTTTTTATCTGCATCAAACACATTGCTATTTCAGCATCCTGTCCATTCTTGACAAAAAACTCTCCCAGCTCAACTTCCATCCACTTATCACTTCTCTCCTTGGAGTATCCAGCGTTCTCGCGCTGTCTCATTCTATGGATGACGCGTTGATTGAATATCCCTATCCGCCTTGGTATAACCGTGTACCCTTCTTTCTGCGGTCTTTGGTGATCCAAATAAACAGTCTTCTTTTGCGCCTCGTGCCCATTGATCTCGATTGAGGCCTCAACAGGCTGGTACTCAAAACCATAGGCTCTCGGTTGCAGCGTGAACACAAGGTAAGCTGCATAGTTTGTGTTGGGAGACAGCATGCTGCTGTTTATGTTGCCACAAATTTCAAGCCAGCAGACATCTAAAAGCTCAGCAGCCTCACCGAACCTTGTTAAGTCAAAGGAACAAAATTAAACCATCAACCTTCTATCACATGTTAATATATTACATGCTGCTTTATAAAGAAAACAACCATATCTCACTTCTATTTTTTTAATTTAATTTTTGCACAGTAAAGAATTGACAAGTGCCATCATTTCTCCATTTCTTCTCCACTGTTAATGACAGTGATGCTTTGAAACAAAATCAAGTTCTACTTTATGTAATTATTTATTTCTCTAAATGAAAAAGAAGTTGAATAGTCAAAGACCTCTACGACTAACCACAATAGTAATTTTTGAATGGTTTTTGAGGAGACAATACTTATGTAAAGGAGAGAGAGAAAGTTTGATCTTTGCTAAAGGACCTTGTTTTACCTTGTTTTTGTCATATATGCGGGCCCCTACCAAGAAAGAAGAAAAGCAAAAATGTCACGTGAGACGCAATCTCGCGCTCTATTCGTTTTATTTTATTTTCTTGCGCTTAAATGGCAAAATTTTCTAGCCCCAGGCTTCCACGGTCGTGGAGGAGTAAATTGGTGACTCAAGTGTCCATTAGGTGGAGGACCAACGGTCGATGCTCACATGGAACCCACCAATTAGTGTAATTTCCCGTGACTATTAGGACTCAATCATGTGTCATTCACACAGAAAAAACAACTAAACTGTCGAGCGGCTTCATTTCATTTTCAGGAGGTGTCAGGAGCTTTACTCTTTAAGAATAAACGGTCTAATTTTCCGAGAAAAAGCATATCATTTTTACTTGGAGTACCTGGATTCAGGAAGAGAAATCCATTGCCAGTATCTGGGTGTGTCACTCCACACAATCTTGAGGGACCTTGCAGCCAGCATATAGCATTTCTTCCCACTCTTCTTCTCCAGTGAAAAACTCTGCTTAACCAACGGTATCATAAAACAACACAGAATTTTCGTGATCGATACAGGAACGTATATATTTCATATAATAGGTATCCATAATTCCATAAACCACTAACAAAATCTCATGTTTTATCAAAAAAATTGAACAAACATTTGAATTTTACTTGTTGGATCAAGTATTCAAGTCCCCTGTCTATCTACGATACCTAAAATCAAACATTATATTTACCTTGGTGCCATCGTCAATAAGGATGGGGTTATCACAAAGACGGAAGTAGAGATCCTTTTTGGAGGCTGACGCCAGCAAATCGGCGGCGTCACCGGACCGGGAAATGATGTCACGGTAATCGGCCGGCAGGAAGCGCTCCCAGACGGCGTCGAATTGGGCGGCGGAGTAGAAGGCGGAGGCCACCAGTGAGAGGCGGCAAGCGTCCTCGGGGCTCGTCAAGGACAGCGCGTTAGCGATGCAATCTTCCGGGAGCACTTCAAAGCCGATATCGCCGCCGGTTGCCACCGCCATTGCGAAATTGGATATTGTCGGTAAGCTACTACGTTTCGCGTTCGGAGTTCCCCACGTATGGCTAAGTCCGAATATTGGAGGTTTAACGCAGGACGTGGGATATTTATAGCAGGTGGCGGTTAAAATGCATTGTGTTTTTTCTTTTCTTAATAATATCAAATTCACTTCTAAAGAATAGTGTAATTGTCAAAGGCCTTGTAGTCAAGCGGCATGAAGTGATTCTCTCGAGTGGGAGGTCATGAGTGGGAGGTCATGGGTTTGAGCCTCAATGGGGGCAATGTTGACTTTGGTGGGCTTCAGTATAATAGGGTCAATGGTATTTCAAAAAAAAAAAAAAAAAAAAGAATAGTGTAATTGAATTTTCTATTTAAAAAAAATTTGAAAAAATCTAAATGAATAAAATTGTGCAATTAAATTGTAATATTATATTTTTAAAACAAAATCGTAATATTATTTAATTACTTGTATCTCGAAATCTACACACAATTACGACAAACAAGCGTAGTTATGATGTTCACGGAATGATACAAATTTGAAACCGTTTGGTAATTTATTTATGTTTTTTAAAAAACTTTAGTTCAAAGCAACTAAATGTGTATTCTTATAAAATTATTGGAAGTACAAATTTTAGTGTTCTATACTGCATATGATAGGGAATATTACACGGATGACGTCACCCAAGTGCGATACCCGAGCTTCGACCTGTCTTCCAGTCATAATAGGTCGAGCATCCGATCACCGGTCTATATGAATAACCCCAGGCGAGACCATGTGCTGGACCAGGCCCAACCGGTCTATATCGCATAGAGCTCGAGCTGAGCAATCCGAGCTTTGCATCCCGATCTTTGCTTTCGAGGATATCGCCCTGAACCCCTCTGTTAAAGCTGGCCTCATCGCATAGGGCCGCCATACCGGAGAACCGGGATTTGACCCCTAAAGCCTTATAAATATCGATTTAATGTTGAAAAGAGGACTTTTTAGCTGTTTACTCTTAAATAGTCATTTAGCTCGCCTCTGACCCAATGTCACGTTGATTGGGCTACATTTAACATATAATATAGTTGTGCCCAACTCGTAATCAATAAAGTATTTTTTACTATATTGTTGTACATTGTACTTTACGATACCGCGTATTTACCTCATCGGCATAGTAAAGTTAGTGATAATTATAAAAATGCCATTGTACTTTTTTTAAATATGATATGATTTGTTTGCTTTACAACAGTTGGGAGTGGACTACATCGAAACATTCTCCCAGGTAGCTAGGTTGACGACCATTCGAATCTTCTTGGCTGTTGCGACATCTCAGAACTGGCACATCCATCAGATGGATATAAACAAGAGAAAATTGTCATTTTGGTCTACTGATTATAGGGGTCCTGTTAATTTCAATCCATGACTTTCAAAACTGTTAATTGCATATCAGGACTATTCAATTTTTATCAATTTTGGTCATTCCGGCCAAATTGGCAGCCAAATGTCGCCGAAAAGTCCAAAACCCTAAAATAATGAGGGTATTTTAGTCATTTCACGCTTCTTTCTTCTTCTCCGGCGAGCTAACATATTATTTCCGGCCGCAACTTTTATTTTCTTCTCTCAATCTCAAGCAACCGTACAAAGGGAAGGTTTGGTGCGTGGTGGCTCCGGTGGCGAATCTAACCCCGGTGGGCGACGCTTTGTCGTACGCTTGCGGGCAGGGTAATCGGACCTGCAACCCAAACTCGCTGATCTGCCATGCCATCTACGCTTTCAGTTCGTACTGGGCACAGATTCGCAGCCTCGGCGGAACTTGTTACTTCAACGGCGAGGCGGAGACCAGAAGACACCGGAAATTCTGCTCATTTGACATTTGGGAGTGTAAAACATTCTGCTCAAATTATGCTCATTTGACATTTGGAAGGTCTGAAAAAACATTATGTTACAAAAAAGCTAACATATTAACTCACCGGCAAGCTTGAGATTGAGAAGAAGAAGAAAAAAAGATGTGGCCGGAAATAATATGGTAGCTCGCCGGAGAAGAAGAAAGAAGCGTGAAATGACTAAAATACCCTCATTATTTTAGGGTTTTGGACTTTCCGACGACATTTGGCCGCCAATTTGGCCCAAGTGATCAAAATTGATAAAAATTGAATAGTCTTTGTATGCAATTAACAGTTTTGAAAGTCACGAACTGAAATTAACAGGACCCTTATAGTTAGTAGTTCAAAATGACAATTTTCTCTAAAATTAATTATTAATTTTCTATTAAAGACTTATTCTTATTAATTTTTCAAATACATGCATATACACACACATTTTTTTGATTTTTTTTTTTGAAAATTGCATATACACACACATTATTTATACATATAATAATATTATTAGCATCCGTTTAAAATAGTAACAATGATACCATAAATCCATAAGGAATTTTGCATTAGTTTGTTTCCAAAAGGGTGTTATACACTTATACCGCCTTTTGGAGTTTTGGGGAAAATCTAACGTGCGGGAGGGCTCACTGGAAAGTTCAACAGCCAATGGCTGCTTCCAAATTTCCATCTCTAGACTCCAGTGAATATTGATCCTCCTTTTTGTACTTTAATTTGCTTATTTAATCATTTAATTAATTAATTCGTCTCTAAGTAAGGCAAATTAGGTACTACGGACAAGATAGGTGGGGCTGTGGGGCCGCTTTGAGCCTTTGAGACCTATGTTAGGTCTACATTACAAATTTCATAATATATTTAATTGTATCATAATCGGAAAGACAAGTATTAAAAATAATTAACTTTTATATTTATATTAGGAGTTACATTTTATATGTCTCATGAAATTTAATTGAATTTATTGTTAATTTAAGTATTCTTTTTATTAAGTTTAATATTAATATATATAATTTATATATTTAAAAATTACATTAAAATATTAATAAATAAAAAAATAAACAAAAAAATAATTAATTTGATCAATAAATAATATAAATAATAAATAGAAAAGATAAAACGGGACAAACATAGTAATTAAGTTTTTCCATATTTAAAGAATCAATTATATTTTCAAAATCAATATATTAATTACATGTTTACATTTAATTCCACCACCTAATCCGAGAATTAAATATTTAAGATGAAATATGGATTACTTCCTACAAAGGAAGCTTAGCCACGAAGGCTAAATTGCAGTATGGAGTAGGAATTAAGTAGTAACATGCGTTTTCTCCTTTCTCTTTACGTTCTTCCTTTATTTTCTTCTTTTTTGCTCTTTTTGGATAATAAACAATTAATAATACATAATAAAAGTCAACCTTTTTTTGAGATTTGGTGGAACGTCTAACCGCAGTGAGTAAGAAAAGAAGGAAGCCTTACCTTACTCATTTGAGTAATTGAGTATTTGACCGGCCCCACTTTTTTTAAACGGAGATTGTTCGTACATGCGTCAGTTTTGTGATGGACACGTCAGCTCTCTCTTTTTTTTTTTTCTAAAAAACTTTTTTTTTTCTAATATCATATCTTCAATTAAAAAAGGAAAATAAAATTAGTTAAACTACACCTTTTGTTATTGTCTTTATTTATGATAAAATAAAATGTCACAATCATTTGTATTTTCTCACTATTTATAGATAGGTAACCAAAATAAAGATTTTGATTCAAATAAGAAGAATTCATATGGTTCGAGCTTTGAAATAGATTTGATTTTTTTTTTAAATTAGACAAAATTAGTTTCTTAGCTACGTTTGGACCGATATTTAAAAAATGCGTTACGCAAATGTTTTTAACTTAAAGGAAAAATTATTGTTTTTGTTTCATCTATTTGTTTAATCATGTATTTTTTCCTAATTGTTTGCATGTGTATTTAAAAAAAATGATCGAAATGTGAATATTGACTATATAATAATTAATTTTAATGGTTTAAAACTTGGCCTTCATATGATTGAAGTTCTTTTAGTTGATTATACACAAATAATATTAGTGTGGTCTAGTCACGTTTTATGTAAATTATTATTTTTATTATTTTATTACAATTAGAGATTATATAACAATCTTTCATCCATACATAGTGAGAAAGTAGTCATACCTACTTTTGTCAAACTTTCTTTAAAAATGTTTTTTCTTTTATCCAATGCGTTTGAAAATTTATAAGCTCAAGCAAAAACTCTTGAATTAAGCAATGCTTATGAGTATAGGATTAATGCTAAACTTTAATATGAATGAAATTATCTTTAAATTGAACAATGCATTCAATAAGTAAAAATTACTTAATAAGTCACAATATATGTTGAAAGTTTATGAAGCGTTTGTATCTGGATTAATATTCACTATTGTTGCAAAAATCAGCCAAGGCGCTAGGTGCCCCTAAACCGAGACGAATTACTCCTTAGACGACTGTCTAGGCGCCCAACTCGATCGAGTTGGCGGCAAAATCGGTCAAGTCGGTCTTACTATTTTTTAAAATATTACATATATATATATATATATATATGACATACACACACGTGCACTGCTTTCTTTTTTATAGTTAGCCGTCTAGGCGGCCTAAGCGCTAGGCACTACTCTATCCCTGACTAGCGCATAGCGCATATTGCGACCATGATATTCACACGATCATTTGATGAAATCATTAAAGATTTCTTATTTAATTTGAGATCTCATATTTGCATCTATTTGAAGAATTTGAGGATATTGTTATCAATGACAAAAGATTTAGAACTAAAGTGGTTTCTTTTTGGTGAAGTAACCAACTAAAGATGGAAAAGCAAAACTTGAATAATTTATCACGTGGGGTTCAAGGGGTTGTTATGCCGTGGACCCAGGTTCACCTTGTAAGGTGGACTTGGATCTAGATTCACATACATTATATCTTACATTCACATACACTATACTTTACATTCACAATTTGTAAACTCCATATTCACACATTATAGAATTATATGTTTAGTAACTATACTCTACATTCACAATTTGTAAACTCCACATTCACACATTCAAAACTCTATATTCACAGGTCCTATACTCCACATTCACAACTTGAGAACTCCACATTCACACATAACAGGGCTACAAGTTACTAAAACTTCTTAACTCTATTACAAATTCACACATGCATAACTCTACATTCACGATTTCTATACTCCATATTCACAATTTGAAACCTCCACATTCACACATTTCTGGGCAACTCTACATTCACACAATCATAAATCTACATTCACGATTTCTATATTCTACATTTACACTTTGAAACCTCTACATTCACACATTTTTGAACAACTCTATATTTAGAAAAAAAAAAAGACAAAAATGACAAAAATGACGTAGTTTTGGACCCATGTCCACCTTGCAAGGTGGACCTGGGTCCACAGCATACCACAATTGTGGGCCTCTTAGCCCACTATTGGGTCCAAGTCCTTTGGGCCTGGGCGAAACACTTCTTGTTTTATCTTGGCATAAATGTAATTAGCAAAAAGATATGGACAAAATGGTAATTTAAGGTTACATGAACAAAATGGCAGTAGGTCAAGAGAGTTCTCAGCGTAGTCATGAGACTGATTGCCGGTTTGTCTTCTCCGGCGACCTACTCCGGTCGGGTATTCGCTTACCCAAGCCACAGAACGGTGTCGTATTTCCTGAATCCATCTTCATCCTCCGCTTCCTTTTTCAGACTATATGATTCCTCCAAACCGTCACGCGTCTCCGTATCTGCTTCCACATCGAAATCTTCGCCGACGGTTGTTGGCGGAGACAGCGTCGAAACGTCGACGTATCAACAATCGGAGAACATCGGCGTTTCTCCGGAGTGGCAGGATGGTTCACTGAACACGCAAGTGGGAACTCCCGCCATTTCTCGGAGCTTTATCTCTGCTCCCAAATTGAGCTTAAGCGACCAAGCTTTCTTCCTCTTCTCCTTCATCGCTCTCACGGTAGGTCTTCCCCTATCTGCGTGCCGGTTTTATTCTTTGTTCTGTCTATTCAATGATCGCATTCCCTAATTTCTAAAGGTTCTACTTAAATCAATGATCGCATTTCAAATTTCCTTTTTCCTTACTGGTTGAAATAATATCAATTGCAGACTTCTGTGGCGTTTACGAGCCTGGTAATTGCAGCTGTACCAACGCTATTTGTAAGTTTCCTGTTCGGCATCCATTCTTCTAGTAATTTAGTGGATACATGATTTGAAGGTTTATTAGGATAGCAAAATGATGATTTTGTTGTTGTTGATACGCTCTTATGGAGTATTTTATGACTATCCATTCTCTGAATTTCACAAAATTGGTGTTTTTGATTGTTTGGTTATCTGCAAATCTACAATCTACTTGGAAAGAAAGTTCAGCGTTGTTCAGATGTTAGATTTTATATGTATTTCAATTCAGTGCCCATTGCCATTGCCCTTGACGTTGCAGGTCGAAGCCTTTTGTGGGGTTTGTAATTAGTGGATGGCTCAATAGTGTTAAAAGAGAAAATCTTAGAAGTTAGAGAAATATAGTTGTAATGGCTATAAGCTTTTCAAACTTCTTTATTTGAGTGGATGGATGCAAAGGAAGAGAAGTGAGTCAGTGACATCACCATTAAAAGGTCCAATACATGCAATTCTTTGAGCCTCTTATTTTTCTTCACCATTAATGAAACTATAACTGCCCTCGTATCAGAAGATAAGATTTTGGACCAAGGTAATGTTTTGATTTGGGCTTTATGAATCAACAAGAAGTTCGTTGTTCTTTGAACTACTTAAAACTTTCGAGAGTTTCAAGTTACATGAGTCCCGATTTCTTGGTATTGATAATTATTTCTAGTGTATCGATGCTCGGGTTTTGAAGTGTCAATTAGGTAAAAAAAAGAAACCTTGAAGAGTAAGGTGCTTACTGCTGAAACATTTCTTTTCTGAGATTGGATGCAATTTCCTAATTTGCACATTGTGCTCTTTCTTACAGACATAATTTACTTCAGTGATTAGCTGAGAGGGTACATGATTTTTAACCTCTATTATCTCAATCTGCTTTAGGCAATGCGAAGAGCAGCAATTTCTCTTTCAAAGTTGGCTGACACTGCTCGTGAGGAGCTTCCTAGTACAATGGCTGCCATTAGGCTTTCTGGGATGGAGATCAGTGACCTTACTCTAGAATTGAGTGATCTAAGGTAAGGTCATACAAACCATGCTAGAAATTAGTTTACTCTTAATGCTTTTAGTGTACTCTAAAACTTCTCTAAAGCCTAAAGACTTCAGTTATGCTGTATACTTAAAAATCTTTGAAATCAATAGTATGCTGGTCATAGTAGTGGACTTCCTGAACTTTCCATCTATGTGCTTGTGAACTGGTTTATCTATTGTGAAATGTTTAGCCCTTTGTCAAATCAGAATCACAGTTAAAAATGGTTTCTTTATTTGGAAAGCATATAATTGACTAATAGTATCCCCTAATAAGTTGTGCAATGTATGTAATGGTGGCATGAATTTCTATCTATGTGCTTGTGAACTGGTTTATGTATTGTGAAATATTTAGCCCTTTGTCAAATCAGAATCGCAGTTAAAAATGGTTTCTTTGTGGGAAAGCATATTAATTGACTAATACAAGCCCCTAATAAGTTGGGCAATGTATGTAATGATGTTGCTATGCATGAATTTCTATCTATTGTCAATTATTCAATTTCGTTGTTCTTTTCAAGCTATTATGTATGGAGTAATAAATAATTCTTCAGATAGTAATGCGGTTTATTGATTTGGAACTCAGCAAAGAGATTGCAGACGGTGTCAGCAAATCTGCTCAAGCTGTCCAAGCGGCAGAAGCTGGCGTGAGACAAATAGGTTCGCTTGCCCACCAGCGAACAATGAGTATGTGCACATCTTTTACAATATCATATAAATACTTCCTATTTTTAGAATGTACCATATATGTTGATACCAATCTCCTTTCACTTCTCTCATTTTGCTCTTTGAATTAATTAGCAATGATCGAGGAAAGAGCAAGCCTGCCAATCATATCTTTGCAGCCAGTTGTTGCCGGGGCAGCCAAGAAGACTTCTCATGCTGTTGGCCGAGCCACGAAATCATTACTGAATATGATCTCCCGGGGCGACCATGATTCAAACAACGAAGATTGAAGGACCCGGATTGATGACGGCTCAGGATTTCAATAACACTGCCACTGCCGTGTTTTCTTCCGTGCAGAAATCAAAGCACACTGTAATAACTGGTAAATAGACATGCGTTAGATAACTGAATACCGAACCTTAACATAAATACACAAGGTTTTGTGTATTTAATTTCTTCTTCTTCTTCTCTTTTTAAAATATTTTTATCTTCATTAGTCCAATGTGCAACTTCCATGGTTAATAAGGTGTCAACAAGGCTGCAGGGAAACATTAACTATGCCCATTACCAAACTGAAAACTATTGTGGCCATACAAAAGGATAATAAGTCCCTAAATTAAGTAAATAGTGCAATTAAGTTTTTGTATAACAAAAATTTAAAAAGAACACTGACAAAGAATCAGTCTCCTTAGCAAGGAGATGAATGTAATTAAGCTTTTAATTGAGATAAGTGTTGAATAAAATTAACAGTAATTTATATCTTTAGAGGAATTAATAGCAGCTTTTTTTAGTTAGAAGTTCAAATGCACTCGCTGCAGAAGGTCATTTAACCTTTTTCATTTTTATTTATTTATTTATTTTATTTTTTTGAAAAACCACACAACTTTCATTAAAAAACAAATCAATCAGTCATACAAAACATATTTGAAAACCAGCAAGAAATAAAATCACAATACTCAGCCAACACATCGCTAGGATTACACAGGGACTTCTTCGATACAACGTGAGCTGGCATATTTAGTCGACGCACTACACAGGGACTACAACGTGAGCCGGCATATTTAGTTCACGACGCACAAACCGGAGGGAAGCAGACTCAAAATGATCCATCAGGACACGGATCTCTTCTAATATAGCACCATAAGGAGAACCATTGCCACCCCGAGAAACACCTGTCGTAACCACTTGAGCATCCGACTCAATGATCACCCGACACCCGACGCCATTCTCTTCCCTTTAACCAACTTAGAGCTTCTCGGGCACCATCAGAATTTTAAAAAGAAAATATTTCTGATCTTAATGAAGGCCTATTTCGACAGAGTAATGGCAATCGGTTGAATATGTACATTGATAAGCTAGCAGACCATATGGAGTGCAGTTCAGATACAAGAACCAGAAGACAGAAAGTGATCCCAAATCAACTTTATGTTGTCTCCAAGCATTTGGAACACTGGGTCATTTTCGCATGTTTCATCCTGCATTTCAAATAGCATGAAAACAAAAAATTAAATTATGTAATAGCAGGAAAATTTTGCATAAAAAGTTACAGTGACAAAACACACACCATGCATTACCTTTGTCTAAATTACCAAGCTTCAATCTTATGGTTAGTTAAAAGACAAAAAAAGTGTGGCATTTTATTTTCGAGGGAAACCCACAATCACTACTCAAGGGTGTGCACTGGGGTTGCCTGCAAACTACATAGGAGAGATAAATTGTACAAAGAAAACCTTGTGTAATGGGCTCAACCGAGAGGGTGTTAGCAAGTCTGGCATTTCTTTTAGAGGTTTTCTTTGCTCTAGAGGTGTTTTATAGTGGAGTCACTACTATATTGCTAAAAATGCTATAATGTGGTTGCTAGTGTATTTATGCACAATAATGCAGACTGAAAGGATTATGCTTCCACCCAAGGAATGTAGCTTTCGTAAACTGTGGAGTGGCTGTCATGAAACAAAAACTTACCTGTATTTGGGATACAATTCCATGCAATTTCAGAGTAACCTCTCTTGCAACCTCACCAGATGAAGTTCTGAAATCAAATCGATCTGCATGTCGAACCTTAAGCCTGATTGATGAACTTCTATATGTTTTTGCAGTAGTATGCCATACACCAACTATGGAGTATCGATCTCCCGAAGAATTCTTCCCAAGGGGCCATCGAAGCCCACCCTTAACATCCGAATCCAGAACGGCAGAAGAAATTAGAGCTTTTATGCCATCTATTTCGTCATCCTGAAACATGTGAAGGGTTTTCCAGATCATAAGAAGAAGAAACCAAAAACAGAACCAAATAAAAAAATGAAAGAAGTATGTACAGTGAAATTCCAATGTGTTGTTGAAACAAAAGAGACAACCTAATTTTATATATATATATATATATATATAAACCCTTCTATCAAGCAAATAGTTCAACAATTTAACAGTTCAAGTCCTCAGCAACGATAAAGGACTTACAGTCAAAGCTATCATGATTCTCTTGGTACAGAGCATCAGCCTTAGATCTAGGCTCTTCCCAAGACAGGATATGTCCTCAACCATGTGGCGCACTTGGTTTAGTTCAATCTGGGAGGGGAAATTATAAAGATGAGACTTCAAAAAGTGAAGCAAGTTGAAAATTGATCCATGGTGGTTGCATCAACATTAAAGTCATACTCCGTATATGTTTTTATTTGGACAGACCAAATAAAACAAAAGTTTTTCATTATATAACTTCTTCAGCACCAGAGTTACTAACATAATAAAAATTCTTGACTCACAAAAATATTGATGCAAACTAACATATTACCCATATACTTTCATGGACTAGAAGTAAAAACTTGCCTTATAGAGTTCAATGCTTTTTTTATCTTGTCCCACAGCACATTTACAGGAGATAGTTGAATCAGGTCGAAAATTATCAGAAATCTACACACAGCATAAGCAGAATAGCGGAATAACTGAATAAGTAATTCACTTAAAATGTACTTGAAAAAAGTCCAGTGAAGCTGTAACAGCCAGATAGGAGTACCTTCACATGGTATATCTCCTTATCTTCCTCAAAATAAAGTCCAATTTCTTGAACAATTTTGTCTGTTACGTGTTCCATATATGTAGGAGGAACATTAGTGTAAAAGGATTTTTTCAATGTTCTCAAACTGCTTTCAGTTAACAAGTTTCTTCTCACACATTCTAAAGATGAAGGGTTCCTGCATCATAAACATTTTGGAATAGTCATGTGTTTTCCCAAGAGAGGCATATGTACAAAACAATGAATCTCAAGTCTCAACATGTCATTGCACCAATACATAAAATTTCACTGAGGGAATGTGCATATTCTAATAAGTTGACTCAACAATTGGAAAATTGAATACAGATTCCATATAAAATTAAAATAATGACATTATTTTTCATCTTGAAACTTCAAATTAGTCCATGAAAGACAGATATTAGGATTAACTATTAAATATAGGGTCTTGTTCCAATAGAAGAAAAGATAGCAAAAGTGAATCTAGATGTTTCTGAATCAGAAAACAGAAGTTATACTGAAAAGTGAAAACTCATAACTTGAATCAAATGATACTTATTGAAACAAAGAAAGAAGCATAGCATAGTGTAATGTCTTTTGAACACATTCATTACACACAAACAGCAGACAAATCCTTGAAATCAAAACTCCAAAGCACTAACCCATGAAACAGAATTCTTCCAACACGGGCAACTAGACTTGGCTTTACTTCTTCACGTACATTGTCCACCATTTCACTTTTCACCCTTCGAAATGATGAAAGCAAGTCCCGCTTCACATTTTCAGCCACGCAAACCCACGGTTTGTCCACAAACACAGTTTCTCTCTCACCAGCATCTTCTATGGCATAACAGTACGAAAAAACAAGGCCGTAAATCAATAGTCCTACGCCATACTAAGCAGTTCCAATTAGTTAAAGCGATTCTTAAGGCACAATTAGTTATACGCAATGCTTTGATTGCAATTCCTGTTTCAAATATAGAGATCAAATAGTATGGTTGTAAGGAAGGCAGGTAGGATACACTATAATACCTTTTAGAACCAACGCTAAGGGCTTTTCACCAAATTTCCTCTCGAGGAATTCCACTGATACGGGTTCGAGGCTGGTGAGAGCTGAAAAGGACGACGATCCATCTTCGTTATCTGAGTCGAGCAAGCCGACTGAGAACCACTTAGAAATCGCGCTGTCTGCGTAAATAATTTTACTTCCAGTTCCCGAATCCTTGCCCTTCCGATCACTCCTGCCGGTTGATTTTCTGTCGCGTAAGTTTAGATTCCTCTGAAACTGGGGGATCAAAAGAGACTCCGGCGCCGGTGAGCTCTCCGAATGGCGCTTGTGCGGAGGTATATAAGCCATGTCAAGTTGTGCAAATGTAGTCCCACACTCAAAACGGTTCTACAAAATTTGGTAAATTTTAAACCCAAAAAAACTTATATACGATCCCTAAAATAATACGAATTAAAGTATCTTCTTCTTTTTTTTTTGAAACCAAGTAAAGTATCTTCTTTTTCTTTTCTCTTATTTTTTTTAACCATCTTCTCCTTTGTTTCTATTTATTGATGATAGATTGTCCCCTTTCACATTTATCTTATTTGTTTTCTGCAATTCTTTTAACAGTAAACCACCAAACTTTTACTATGAGAGAAGCATATCAACAGAAGCAGTCAAAGAAGTGTGTGTATATATATATCAATCAACTTGTACAAGTCTGAAAGATAACATGATCTGCAGTTTGTTTTCTATTGGAATCAAGTCTGAAGACTATATACTTACAGAAAGAAAGAAAGAGCAATGCTGGAAATGTACACGAACGGTTAACTGTAAGTACAGAATGCTTTAATTCTCTTGCAACTCAATGCTCAAGCAGTGTGAGCGAAAACGCACTTCTGTCTAGCCGCTCGAGGATGCTGCCTGCCTTTCTCTTGGCCCTCGAAGTGGAAGTTCCACTCTCCGCGAGCCTGTAAATGGTCCCAGTGGTTTCTTCTTCTGCCAATACCTCTCTCAGCTTCGTTCGGTCAGTGAAGCATAGTGTGTACACCGTTGCTATGCAGTTCTCTTTGTTGAGTTCATTGGTGTTCTCCCTTATTATCCCGAGGAGGCAAGGCACTGCCCCGAGCTTCCCCATCTCCTCGACAGCCCTGTGATGGCTGGACAACATCGCGAGAATAGCTAACAGCTCGTCAATGAGGACCCGTTCTTTGATCTTTTTCATGATCACCCTGACTGCCCCTTCAGATACAGCTCTGCCCCGGTTTTCGTGGGCAATGCAGATGCTGAAAATGGCTGAAGCAGCATCCTTAATGGCCATTGGATGCCCTTCGTCTAGTAGCTCGATCAATGGCTTGAGAGCTCCCGAGTTTGCAATTATGTACTTGTTTGAATCCAGGGCTGATAACGTGAAAAGAGTTGCAGCAACGTTTGTTCTTGTTTCAATGTTCCCGGATTTCAGAGACTCTATAAGCAAAGGAATGACGACAGGGTTTTCTCCTACTAGTTTTTTGTTGCCTTCGTGTATGGAGATATTCAGAAGGGTCGCCACCAAATCTTCTTGTAAATCAGGGTGAGAGTTAGCAGCCCCAGACAGCAGTGGATAAAGCAATTGGGCAATAGAATCAGAAATATCACCGAAAAGAGCCCTAACAGATCGCATCTGTTTTGTGAGCAGCCGAAGCTCTTTTGCAGCCTCTTTTTGATCAGATACGGAAGAAGAGGAAAGCTTTTTGAGCAGTTCGTTCAGATACCCAGTATCTACTTTTAAGGTTCCCGGCTCATCTTCTTCAACTTGAGGACAACATGGGGGTTTCAGGCCATTCTCCTCGTACCATTTTGAAATCAATTTTCTTGCTAGATGGTTTGGTAGGAGAACCATATTAGAAAGAATTTGTTGTGTCTGAGGGCATGTCTGATTCCCATCTTTCAGCCACTTTTGGATAAATGGCCTATCATACGTCTGCAAATCAAACCGCGCCCTCAAGGGCATTAGCATCAATAACAGCTAAATGGAAACCAAATTTAAGATAAGACTTTCAATATCATGAAGTTGAGGTCCTCTTCAGACTTTACAGTTTAGACTATCAAAGCAGCATACTTCAAACCTCACCAATCTACTACAAATTTAAACAGAACTGCAGATGCAACACTATATGATTGTAAATCGAACCGAAGCTAACTACCACAACTAAAGTTCCATCTCAGGCACAAAGATTGGCAGTTGATATCATCATCCTGTTTCAAAAGTGATAGATACCTCATACCTTACTCCTTTTCTTTCCTAAATATTATTCTCTCCAATTTCATCATCTTTCCTATTTTCTTGTGCATTTACTAGTATTGCACTGCTATTGTCAGGATTATAATTGAAAGCTCGCATGGATAACTAAGTTAATTCCTAAGTAGCAAATTGTGGGCAAGGATGTAGGATCAAGTCCCGAGCTGAGTCACTGTAATTTACCACGTCTGGAGCAAGAGATTTCGCCTTTTGTGGACAAGGATTATAATTGATAGTAAACAATAGAGATTAAACTACCCCCACCCCAACACCACTGCCACACACACAGACACACAAATAGAGGAATTCCAATTTGACTACTAATGTCAACCCAAGCAAGAATTGAAGCCAAAGCAAATTGGACACAAAAATCTCCAAACTAGAAGAAGATCTACTCCAAGACTGCAAACAATACATGCCCTCTGAATCTCTGATCAGGAGAAGAAAAAAAAAACTCTAAAGAAAAACATTTAAGAAACAACCCCAACCACACTAAACCTTAATTCATTCTAATTGCTGCACACCATGCAATTCAATTTCTCCAGTAATTAAACTCTGGGCAGTGCTAATTTGATGGAAATCATCATTAAAGAAAACAATTCTAACCTGGCCAGATAACAACACAACAGGGTCATTCATGAGTTCCCCAGAGAGAGGGCATAGAAATTCTTTGGGAGGAAGGAGACTCAACAGCGAAAGATTCCCAATACCCAAAGACTCAGAACAACCCAAAGGCTTCAACTTTAAATCTCTCAGAGCACACAAACACTTCATTGCTCGATTAGTGGGCTCCACGCCGCCGTCTTCTTGTTCATCCACGATGGCCTTCACCGCTCTCTGCAACTCTTTCTTCAGCTCCGCCGCCTTCTCCTTCTCTACGCCTCTCTCCATGCTTGTTCTTGCCTGTTATGAATTGGGCTGAGGGAACCAAAACCGCAACCAAGAGTCGAAGAATACTGGCGGAATATATAACTCAGCTGACAAGAGTAGTTATTTCAGTTACTTTGTGAAATAACTTCTTTACCCCTGGCCATTGCATAACTGTCACTCCTCATCCATTTTGTCTTTTTTGATCCAGTCTGGAATTATTGGATTATGCATGGAAATATTTAATGGGGTGTTTGGAAGGATAAAATGGTAATTTAACTTTTTTTTTTCTGTTTCCACAAAGCCATATTATGGCTTATCAATCAGATTTTTAGACGCTTCTTTTCCGCTGGATTAGTGCCTAGTGATTTTTACAACATTGATATTAACATTTACATATTATATTATTGACAAAATATTCATACTTTTTCAATTTATTGACTTATTGAAATCAAATAAATTCAATTAATTAGCAGTTGACTATTATGTGTGGATCTGTATACCTATATTTGTGTAATCCCATGTTTTTTTTCTTATTGGCCAATAGCATCATTAATCTTGCTTCCTATTTGTCAATAACCATCTTCTCCTTTGTTTCTATTTATTGATGATAGATTGTCACCTTTCAAATTTATCTTATTTGTTTTCTGCAATTCTTTTAAGGGTGCGTTTGGAAAGAAGGAAAATGACTTCTAGAAAATGTTTTCTGGAAAATGAGTCATTTTCCAGAAAATAGCCTCGTTTCTGGTGTTTGGATGTATTCTGGAAAACTGCTTTTTGAGTGTTTGGTTCATTTTCCAGAAAATGAAAAAGAAAATAATTTTTTGTTTAAATAGAAAAAAATTCACAACAAATTAACAAAAAGAAATTTAAAAAAAAATAAATAAATAAAAAACTAGAAATGCGGATAACCAGTCGGAAACGTTTCCGACTGGTTTGCGTACCCAGTCGGAAACCGTTTCTGACTGGTTTCGCGGAAACCAGTCGGCGGCGACTGGTTTGGACTGATTTCGAAACAAAGCTGATGAGCGTCTTCTTCGGGAAAATAACTTCCGGAAAAATGACTTCCTTTTCCGTTGACCGAAGCATTATTTTCCGTTGACCCTATTTTCCCCTCACTTGCCAAACACTGAAAACCCGGAAATCATTTTTCGGGTTTCCAAACACACCCTAACAGTAAACCACGAAACTTTTACTATGAAGAGAAGCATATCAACATAAGCAGTCAAAGAAGTGTGTGTATATATATATATATCAACTTGTACAAGTCTGAAAGATAACATGATCTGCAGTTTGTTTTGTATAGGAATCAAGTCTGAAGACTATATACTTACAGAA
Organism: Ipomoea triloba; assembly: GCF_003576645.1. NCBI lineage: Eukaryota > Viridiplantae > Streptophyta > Magnoliopsida > Solanales > Convolvulaceae > Ipomoea > Ipomoea triloba. The sequence goes on along the minus strand of NC_044917.1, from coordinate 2,758,811 downwards.
AGAAAGAAAGAGCAATGCTGGAAATGTACACAAACGGTTAAGTGTAGGTACAGAATGCTTTAATTCTCTTGAAACTCAATGCTCAAGCAGTGTGAGCGAAAAACACACTTCTGTCTAGCCGCTCGAGGATGCTGCCTGCCTTTCTCTTGGCCCTCGAAGTGGAAGTTCCACTCTTCGCGAGCCTGGAAATGGTCCCATTGGTTTGTTCTTCTGCCCATACCTCTCTCAGCTTCGTTCGGTCAGTGAAGCATAGTGTGTACACAGTTGCTATGCAGTTCTCTTTGTTGGGTTCACTGGTGTTCTCCCTTATTATCCCGAGGAGGCAAGGCACTGCCCCGAGCTCCCCCATATCCTCGACAGCGCTGTGATGGCTGGACAACATTGTGAGAATAGCTAACAGCTCATCGATGAGGACCCGTTCTTTGATCTTTTTCATGATCACCCTGACTGCCCCTTCAGATACAGCTCTGCCCCGGTTTTCGTGGGCAATGCAGATGCTGAAAATGGCTGAAGCAGCATCCTTAATGGCCATTGGATGCCCTTCGTCTAGTAGTTTGATCAATGGCTTGAGAGCTCCCGAGTTTGCAATGATGAACTTGTTTGAATCGAGGGCTGATAACGTGAAGAGAGTTGCAGCAACGTTTGTTCTTGTTTCAATGTTCCCGGATTTCAGAGACTCTATAAGCAAAGGAACGACGACAGGGTTTTCTCCTACTAGTTTTTTGTTGCCATCGTGTATGGAGATATTCAGAACGGTCGTCACCAAATCTTCTTGTAAATCAGGGTGAGAGTTAGCAGCCCCAGACAACAGTGGATAAAGCAATTGGGTAATAGAATCAGAAATATCACCGAAAAGTGCCCTAACAGATGGCATCTGTTTTGTGAGCAGCCGAAGCTCTTTTGCAGCCTCTTTTTGATCAGATACAGAAGAAGAGGAGAGCTTTTTGAGCCGTTCATTCAGATACCCAGTATCTACTTTTAAGGTTCCCGGCATATCTTCTTCAACTAGAGGACAACATGGGGGTTTCAGGCCATTCTCCTTGTACCATTTTGAAATCAATTTTCTTGCTAGATGGTTTGGTAGGAGAACCATATTAGAAAGAATCTGTTGTGTCTGAGGGCATGTCTGATTCCCATCTTTCAGCCACTTTTGGATAAATGGCCTATCATACGTCTGCAAATCAAACCACGCCCTCAAGGGCATTAGCATCAATAACAGCTAAATGGAAACCAAATTTCAGATAGACTTTCAATATCATGAAGTTGAGGTCCTCTTCATGACTTTGGACTATCAAAGCAGCATACTTCAAACCTCACCAATCTACTACAAATTTGAACAGAACTGCAGATGCAACACTATATGATTGTAAATCGAACCGAAGCTAACTACCACAACTAAAGTTCTATCTCAGGCACAAAGATTGGCAGTTGATATGATTATCCTGTTTCAAAAGTGATAGATACCTTACTCCTTTTCTTTCCTCAATATTATTCTCTCCAATTTCATCTTCTTACCTATTTTCTTGTGTATTTACTAGTATTGCACTGCTATTGTCAGGATTATAATTGAAAGCTCATATGGGTAGCTCAGTTAATTCCCAGGTGGCAGATTATGGGTAAGAACGTAGGATCGAGTTGTGCACCCGCAGTGTCGAGTTTCACCCTCTTGTGGGTGGCTCTTTATGGGCATAGGCACTGATCCTACCAGTCTACCACCTAATCCTGGTGGGCACCTTAATGGGCAACTGAATCAATGTAATTTACCACTTCACAATCTTGTGGACCGAGGCAAGGGATTTTGCCTTTTGTGTACAAAGATTATAATTGATAATAAACAATAGAGATTAAACTACCCCCACCCCAACACCACCGACACACACACAAATAGAGGAATTCCAATTTGACTACTAATGTCAACCCAAGCAAGAATTGAAGCCAAAGCAAATTGGACACAAAAATCTCCAAACTAGAATAAGATCTACTCCAAGACTGCAAACAATTAATACATGCCCTCTGATCAGGAGAAGAACAAAAAAAAACATTTAAGAAACAACCCAACTACACTAAACCTTAATTCATTCTAATTGCTGCACACCATGCACTTCAATTTCTCCAGTAATTAAACTCTGGGCAGTGCTAATTTGATGGAAATCATCATTAAACAAAACTAGTCTAACCTGGCCAGATGACAACACAACAGGGTCATTCATGACTTCCCCAGAGAGAGGGCATAGAAATTCTTTGGGAGGTAAGAGACCCAACAACGAAAGATTCCCAATACCCAGAGACTCAGAACAACCCAAAGGCTTCAACTTTAAATCTCTCAGAGCACACAAACACTGCATGGCTCGATTAGTGGACTCCACAGAACACTCGTCTTCTTCTTCATCCACGATGGCCTTCACCGCTCTCTGCAACTCTTTCTTCAGCTCCGCCGCTTTCTCCTCCACTAAGCCTCCCTCCATGCTTGTTCTTGCCATTCCCTGTTTCTATTTCATTCCACACTGGAAGAGAGAGAAAGAGAGAGAGAGAGACGCTTCTTCTTCTGCAATACTTTTCACGCTTTTGGTAGCCCATTGGCTTCGTTTTTTCCCTTGTCTTAATAATCCAAACTCTTTCTGCCTTCCAAAAATTTCTTGAACCGTTTGTTCCTATACGAAATATAGAAAGACAAATTCTCAATAATAAATTAATAAATTGCGGAAGATTTCTTCAATAGTTTGTTGTTAATAAATTATGGAAAAACTTCTAAAATATTCATTACTATAAATAAAATATAAGTAGGGTAGAACTTACTTAAAGTTATGCTACACACGTTTTTTTTTTATTAACTATAGGAAGAGGGTACAATATGTCCACAACTTCTTATAATTAAGAAAAAAAAAAGTTAAGACGTTAAATTTTTTATTAAAAAAATAGTATCACTAAACGCATCAACTTATAAATTTTATCCAGTAAATAAAAAAAATAAAATTAAAACAAAACTAGACAACAAGCTGGGCCGGCAATTTCTTCGTCTAGATTTGGATGAAAAAAATCGTTGAAGAATATAAAGAGACAATTGGCTTTTATGGCAACCATTATTTTAAAATAAATTAATTTTAAAAAAATGACACGTCAACATGTTTTACTAGTTTTAACTCTAGATTTACCGACTAATACTTAATTGTAACAATTTAATAATCTATCAGTTTAATTCCATCAAATCGACTTTAATTGTAACCATTTTTTTTCGGAAACTATTGATGTACTTTTAGGACATAATGTTGCAAAGTATTAGTTGATTTTTTTGTTAATCATGACAGTAGTTGAAAGTATCTTTTGTTATACAGTAATTAAAAGTCTTTAATGGAACATTTCCTCAAAAAAGAAGAAAAAACAAAGTCTTAATGGAACGTCCCTTTCTAAAAATAAATAAATACAGTTATTTATGTAATATAAAGTCATACTTGTGTAATACTCATTAACAATTATTGAATTAATTGCACTTTATTTTTTTGGTAATAATAACCAATATTATACAAATCAACATTAGGTGCCCACTATGTCAAAGAGAATAATCGGAAGTAGCGATATAAGTGTTTGACCAATTAAGGTTTTTTTTTTAATAATAATAATTCGTTTGTTTTTACTTAGAATCATGTAATCTTGAATGGAAGAAACCTAATGTCCCATGACATGGTACTTCATTTGGAAATTGCAACAACCCAACACTCTTATTCTGATACAGAACATGTGCAATAGCCAATAGCACAACAATGACACTTAATTATAGACAACTCTCACACAGTGTCACAAATTGCACAATCACAACAGTCTTAGCATCACATGACAACCATCCACAATCTCAGTTTTCATACTATAGCCCATTCAAATTCAAACCATGGTTAGTCCAAATTTTCCACGTTCCAATCCGCCATTTTTCATACTATAGCCCAAAGAATAAACTTTGTTCTCCTCCATTTATTTTCTCCCTCTTTTTCCTTGATTAGAGATGTCCTTAAATATCAAATATGTGTTGAGTGACCACACAATTTAACTCTAATTAACCATGGTTAGTTCAAATCCTCCCATGGGAGGGAGTGGCCACCAGCCACTCATTTCAAAATCATACACCGACAACAAGAATTCATATTATTAAACTCCCCTAATGTCTCCTTAAATCAAGAGATTATTCCTCTAATTAGCCGCCTAGATGTCGGCTTTCATCATTAGCCCCCACTGGCCACTGTATCTATGAATTATGAAAAAGAGGGTTTTAGTTAGTGGATTAATCTCCCCACGTTGCCAAAACAACGTTGAATTCAATGGGTGCCCCATTTGAGAATAAAACAACGCGTGTAAAGTAAACCGACACCGTATTACTGTTCATAAACAGAAACTGTCAAACTACCCAACATCGTCGGCTGCGCTTGGAAAGTACTATTTTAGTTGGTTCACTTGACTTTTTTATCCAAAAGGTAAAATCTCTCATTTTATATATATCATGAATTCATGATCCTATATAAATTATTGAAAACTTAAATTACAGTGATTCAATAGTCAAATAAAAGGACTAGTATCTAGTATTCATAAAAAATTATCTTTACAAAAGAGTAAAACTTCACATTATAACTATTAAGATTCAATCATGCATCTTTAGGTGTAACTTGACATCCAAAACAAATAAGCTATCATTGACTTGTTTTTATTTATTTATTTATTTGGTGACGAAGAAAGACAACTATCACTATCTAGGACTTTGCATAGAGTAAAATCATTCATGTGTTACCTTGCAAATTAAATATAAGAAATAAACCACACTAGAAAGATTATATGCGCGAATTCGACTGAGAATTTATTGAAAAACAAAATTAAACTTGTGAATTTCAAGTATAAGAATCACGTTTTATCTATTTGGCCATCTTTTTTACCTTGACTTATGTTTTGGATGGCATTGTGGAAGTTGTGGTCATTAGTCATGACTATAACTTATTTTGTATTGTATTGAACACGACAATTGTGATATTTAATTTGTTTAATAATTTTAAAGTTTAATGGGATAAGTTCGTTAACGTTAATTGCCGAACGTGAATGTCGTATCAATGGGGGAATATGCATATAATACAATTGGTTTGATTCCTTACGATACTGCTGCAATAAGCATGCATGCTTACGTGAATTAAGAAATGGTTCTGGTTTTGTTTTGGAGTTACACAATCATGCTGCAAGCGTGACACAACTTAATTAAAGGAGGAAGGTCAAATATTATTTTAAATTAGTATAGATAATGAAATTGTTACTTTTTAAATTCAAATGTGAAAAAAAAAGTGTATAAACAATTATACAAACTAAAATAAATAATGAAGTTTTTATGGTGTTGATCAACAATGGGACGATGGTCTCAAGTCACAGTCCACGAGCCATTTCATACCCATACAAACATACTAATATATCAGTAAGGTTCAAATTAGTCTAATTAAAATTGAGATTGCTTCTATTAATGACTTATAATTTAAGTGAAAGAAATTTGATTACTCAATCAGGATGTTAAAAAAGGAAAAAACTCTTCAAATAGTGTATAACTAAAACTTGTGTCTAAACTCTAAAGTACGTAATGATGTAATTCACTCGAAAGGTAATGAGATGTGACCGATTATATTCATGTATATTCATGACAAATTTTCCCTAAAGATTCAGACTTGTGACGTGGTATATAATTTGTTAAAGTAATACCGAGTTTTAATGTCAGATAAGACCTCAAAAGATAGCAAAACACTTTCTCATGAATTTTTAAGATTCGAATCGAAAAGGATTATTTGAGAAAGGGCAATATTACATCATTTCATTAAATGTTAGGTATATAATTGTACGAAAAGGATTATTTGAGAAAGGGCAATATCACATTATTTCATTAAGTGTTAGGTATACAATGGTTTGTTTGAAATTAGATAAATAAGTCAATACTCCCATACTGAGTTTGAACATGAGAACTTTCGTTTGAGAAGTTACAATTATGCCGCTGGACTACAAGACATATGCACAAGCAATATACTTTATCGTAATAAGTTGAGCCGTCTGCGGTTTGCGTCCTGCTGCTGAGAACATGAGATTTTGGAATTGTGTAGTGTGTAGTGTATACCTATAAAATTTTATTTTTGAAATATGGGACCACAAAAAATTGGGGGTCCGGTGCAAAAGCCTACCCAGGGCCTGCTCCGGGCTCCGACGCGACACTCAGCCAAACTCTGTACAATGCGGGAGTTTTGCGCACACTCCGATCACACTATACTCACCTCCATCCCCTTGTATATAAGGATCTCCTCCGCATTACACTTGCAGAGCATCGGACCACAACACAGATCACTCGTTCTCTCGTAGGATCTCTCAATACAAACATAGTACTATTAATTGTTGTATCATGGCCGGTTACGGTGTTGGTGTTCTTGCCCTGCTGCTTCTGATTGCGGCTTCCAGCGTGGCTCCGTCGGCCGAGGCTCGGGCCTTCTTCGTGTTCGGCGATTCGCTTGTCGATAACGGCAACAACAATTACCTTGCCACCACTTCCCGGGCCGACGCGCCGCCTTATGGCATTGACTCCCCGACTCATCGCCCAGCCGGCCGATTCTCCAATGGGCTCAACATTCCGGATATCATTAGTAAGTTTATACTGATAGTGAGAATATACATTTATATTATGCTATGTTAGTTATGTTGGTTACATTTTTTAGGTGAGCGGTTGGGGTTGGCGGTTGCAGAGCCGTATCTGAGCCCAATGCTGAAAGGGGACAGGCTGCTCGGAGGAGCCAACTTTGCTTCTGGCGGAGCGGGCATCCTCAATGACACCGGCTCTGAATTTGTACGTAATTAATTTTGTTTGGTACGATTTTACTATTAATTTAAACTCTTTTAGTTGGACGTGATAAACTTATTAAAAAATCTTGACTTGTAGCTGAACATAATCCATATTGGGAAACAATTGGAGTACTTCGAACAGTATCAGATGCGGGTGAGTCAACTTATCGGGGCAGAAGGGACGCGTCAGCTGGTCAACGACGCTCTGGTGCTCATCACCCTCGGCGCAAACGATTTCCTTAACAACTACTACTTGGTTCCATACTCCGCAAGATCTCGTCAGTTCTCCCTTCCCGACTACATCCGCTACATCCTTTCTGAGTACCGCAAAGTTCTTCAGGTAATCATTATAAACTTTTTTTCTGAATCAGTGAAAAATTCGTAACTACTATTTAAAATTGTCTTTGTGCTCAAACTAAGAAGACTGAACTTAGAACATTGTAGTAACTAAATCAGAAATCTGACCAACTTAGTTAAGATAACTCATGGTTTAAACTCTTTTTTTATTTTTTTTTCATCTAATGCCTTGTGACTTGTGAGTATGTAGTATCTTGTGTAGTATTTTGGTTATAATTAGTGTGAAAAATGACTGGTTGTGATGCAGAAAGTGTATGATTTGGGAGGCAGAAGGGTGCTGGTGACAGGAACAGGACCAATAGGGTGCGTGCCGGGAGAGCTGGCGCTGAGGAGCCCAACAGGGGCGTGTGCACTGGAACTGCAACGGGCTGCCAACTTGTACAACCCCCAGCTGCGTCAGCTAATTGTGGAACTCAACAACGAGCTCGGCGCCGATGTTTTCATTGATACCAACACTTTCAAAATGAACATGGACATCATCTACAACCCCAAGCATACGGTAATTATACAGATTTACTCCTTTGTGTTTGATCAACTTGGCTGAAGTTGTCTCTACACTCCACACAAATATAATTTAATTTGATTTAAATAGTTTACATTATAGTCAAGTTATATTCATAACTTAATCCGTCTATGGTGCATTTATAGGGTTCGTGACATCGAAGATAGCATGTTGTGGGCAAGGTCCTTATAACGGGATCGGGCTATGCACGTCGATATCCAACTTGTGCCCGGACCGAGACGTATTTGTATTCTGGGATGCATTCCATCCGTCGGAAAGGGCATGCAGGATTATTGTGCAGCAGATCCTGACCGGAACCTCAGAGTATATGTATCCCATGAATCTCACCACCATCATGGAGTTGGATTCCAGGAGGACCTAATAATCAACCATGGCACCGCGTGGAGTGTTAATCCTCAAATGAGGTTATTCATCAATTTTCGTCAATAATGATTATATACATGCATGTAATACTAGTATTTATTGATAATATAGAAGTTTCATATAAATAATACATGTTTAATTTGTCAAGCACCTTGTATTCAGATGGCATGTAGTGACTTTTCTATATGGGAGGATGACTGAGTAAGTTAAACTCATCGTATAGTCTTGTGGTTCAGGTTTTAACTGCTTCATGCCTTCATGCTCTACAAACTTATTTAAGGCTTGTTTATTGTGAATGCCATATCAATGTTCATACTATCACATGGTATCACAACCATCTATCTAGTGATATTTTTGTGTACTTACCTCTTTTATTTAATTTATGATGAGTTAGAGTATCCCTATCAAGGGATATGATAATACTTGGTTATATATTGTCAGTGCATCATACACCGTGATATGATAAAGAGAATGAGAGATAATGATTTTGGAGCTCCTGCAAAGCATTGGGATATTTGGATTCCTAAGAAAAAATAATTAGTGTTGCATTTATTGATGTGCGTGCAGGCACCAAGACTTTCAGTTTGTTTTTTTTTTTTTGAATACTATTGACCCTGTTACATGTAATATCTGTCCAGACTTTCAGTTTGTTTATTTTTTTAAAATTATATTTGTTTTATTTTTTTTTCCTCTTTCTCATTTTTTCTTTCTTAATCACACATACAAAAACTTCTCAATAATCTCGAAATATCCACACGGATAAGGATGCTCTAAGGCTCGCGAAATATCCCCACGGATAAGGATGCTCTAAGGCTCGCGAAATATCCCCACGGATAAGGATGCTCTAAGGCCTTCCTCGATAGTGGTGAATTTTTTAGGAGATTTTACGGGTGTGATTAGATAGAAAAAATTGAGTGTGGAGAAAAAAAAAAGAAAAAGATAAAAAAAAAACAAATTACAAAACCAAAAAAAAAAAAAAAAAAAAAAAAAAAAAAAA
>NC_044917.1:2729878-2748155 GCF_003576645.1 Ipomoea triloba | reverse complement strand
AAAAAAAAAAAAAAAAAAAAAAAAAAAAAAAAAAAAAAAAAAAAAAAAAAAAAAAAAAAAAAAAAAAAAAAAAAAAACTCGCGGCGCAGGTTTTTCATATTTGCAGGATAAAAACACTAATTAAAATTCACTTCTCACATTTGTTTAAAACTCAACAATAAATTTTTATTATTCAAAAAACTCACCTAAAAATTATATTGGGGATGGCTAGATAATCAGCCAATTATGACACATCACTATGGGCAGAACTTGTTCCAACTTCCAAGAATGTGTATTTATATCCATCTTGCGGTTCAAGATTTGACAAGTTTTCTCATCTTAATTTGGACTTTTTGCTCTCTCTCTCTAACTTTGTTGGGCTGGTCTCAAGCCACAGTCCACAAGCCACTTCATACCCATACAAACATGTCAATATATATGTAAGGTTCAACTTAGTCCAATTAAAATTGAGATTGCTTTTATTAATCACTTGTGATTTAAGTGAAAGAAATTTGATTACTCCGAATGTTAAAAGAAGGGAAAAGTTCTTCAAATAGAGTCTAACTAACACTTGTGTCTAAAGTGATGTAATTCACTCGAAATGTAATGAGAAGTGATCGATTATATTCATGTATAGCAGTATAGGGATGTTACTATAAGAAAATTAAAAGTTCATTTTTTTTAAATTTATTTATAACTTTATTTCTAACAGTTGGAATGCCCTTAAAAGGAGGTTTGATCACAATTAATGTGCATGCCACTCACTATTTAAGAACTAAGCCAAGACCACCGCCCCTCTTGGATAGATTCTCATGGATTTGTGGATCTCTTATTTCAGTAGTAATGCCTTTAGATCAAACCAAAACAGCTAAATTGAGTCATAATAACGTATTTGAGTTGATTCAGTTCAATTATCTCATCAATATATTTATTAAAAAAAAAAAAAGTGTACTGCTACTCAAACTAACACGGGCTGAATAATTATACCTCAATATTATGCATGAAACTTTATTCTAGGATACCCACACTATCCTTAAAACTTTATTCCGGTATTTGATTTGTACCCTTGCCCAATAAAATTTTTTCATGCTATACAATTCAACATTGCTCTAAAAGATCTTGCATATATAGTGGTGCAAATCCCATTCTTTTTCTTATGTGGGACAAATGCTACTTATAAGTTTTTACACATTCATTTTTCAACTCAAATAGGTCTACTTTAATAATCAATTTCTCATTCATTCATTATCCGTTTTGAGCGTACAATGTATCAATGTCTTTGTCTCTCTACTAAGAACCTGAATCCACGTTAACTTGAACCAAATTAAAAATGGGTCGCACATATATTTGTACCACAAAACATGAATCCACGTTGACCCGAACCTGAATCCACTTTCAAGGGCCTTTTTTGCTATTTTGTTCTAACATTAAGTGTGCTTTAATTTCAGTGGACACCAAAGTAACAAGGCTTAGAGACCATGTCATTTTCATCATACTGTAATTTGGATTTATGAGCCTACACAATTGGGTAGCGATCGAAGCTAATTTGAGAGGCCGTGGGGATACGCCTTAATTTTGATTTGACATGTTTGGCATTACAATTTATACATCAAAAAAATACTAATTATGCTTTCGAAAGTAGAAAAAAAAAAAAAACTGGTATTTAACACTAATTCTAGGTATTATCACAACCAATGAGAATGTGTCATTTCAACTTAAAATTAAAGAAGAAAAAAAATAGGACCTTAGCCTCAGTTATACTGTATGCAAACTGCCTTCAATAATTCACACTTGATTAACTAACCAACAAAATTTCTACAAAAGTATTCCAAGCGTGATTTACCCCTCTGGTATAATTTGCAAACTATTATACATGAGCAATACCAGGGATCAAGTCCCCTCTGTTCAACTGAGTTACCATAATTTACATCATCATAGATGCTCTGTCGAGTCGGAGCGCGGGGCTCTTGAAATTGAAGATTCAACATTTTAAGAAGAAACTATTACACATAAATAAAATTTACCTAATAAACGAGTAATGATTATGAATTTTTTTCATAAAAAATATAGTATGGGAAGCATTCAGCTTGCGGATAAATTAAAATAGTATATCGGAGATTGATCTGAGGGGAGCAATGATATGATCATCTTCGATGTTCGTAAAGACCAGAAGGAATGTGCAGTAAGTACAGTGCAACCAATTATATTGTGGGAATTAATTGCAGTGGTAAAGGCATGAAGGAGTAGGTGCGATTGATATACCTATTTTGGATCTGAAAATAAACCAATTCACAAAGTACTTGAAAGCACCTCCCAAGGTAGCTGAACTGTAACCCCACATCATCTATTCACCTCACATGCCTGCCAGCTGCATTAGCTTCAATTCTTCCCTCCCCACACTTCCTAGCCTATCACTCTTTCAACAACGCATCTAGCAAGATAAGATTAATACAATCGAGTTTTAGTTAAATTTCATTCAGAGTGACTTTCCTAAAAACGTTTTTTCATATACATGGACAAGATTATCTCGTTTATTCTGCTTAATTATACACACTTCATGTTTTTCGGTGATAAGAAAAATCTGCAGTCACTATCAGACGATGTGCATTGGTAAACCCTATTATTGTAGTCATCAAACTGCACCGGATAAATAAACAAACCATATTAAAAAAGGAGATATAAATTATATGAGGAGTCAATGCATTTTTTTCATGTGTTACTTTCTTCATATATATATATATACAACTAACTGATAACTATCGTACTATATGCATGGTAAATGGAAAGAGATATTTATGAATGTCCCAAGAGCCATGGAAGGAAATATAGAAGTTGGTACTAATAAAAAAATAAAAAATAAAAATCTTTGTGGTACGTACATATATTAATTTAGTTGTTTGTCCCGTAAAAAATTAAGAGTTTATCACTATTAATTGTTGGTACATGAACCATTCGTATTAATGACTATTAGTGAATTTAATAACTAAATTATAAATTAATCATGAACCATCATGTCACGTGATATATATATAATCTTCATACATGATATATTGCTTATGTGTAATAGTTCACGGACTACACAAGAGAGGTAATAAATTGCATTAGGAAAATCTTATGCAATGAACTCAATCAAGGTATTGACAATAATAATCAAATTTGTGCAAACGTGACTTTTAATTATGTATGTCAATAATATATAACACAATTGATCACCTTTTCAGGGCAAACATGCATGATATCTTGTTATATATATGACATATATGCATGCAACTAAACTCAAATGTTGGTGGATTTGTGACACCCTAAAAAGGGATGCATATTAATTACTAAAAATCAAAATAAAAGGAATCAATACGAATGTGACAATGATGAATATGCCCACTAAAACGATGTCTAATTTGACTCCTACTACTTATCAATCACTTTGATAACAATCTAACAACATATTATATATGATCAATGATGTTTGAAACTGATATTTCATTAATAGCCTCTTTTGCACAAATTAATAAGAATCTTGGTCAGTCATCAACATCATAATTCATAAACACCGATGATGATGATTGACAACATATATATAATGCCACCCGTCATAATCTTGTTAATTAATATATATAAAGGCATAAAGCCTCATATTAGACACGAATTCTTTCTAGTTTTGATATATGATAATGATTGCACATTTGTAATATTTAGTTGCATAGCAAAAGAGCCATGATGATGGTGACCAATAAATCTTGCATGTAGTTGGGGGATTCTCACAAACTATTGCTTTTAGGTTGGGGCCGTATGCATGGATAAAGAAAGATTATATGCATGTATTAGAGATATCATTCCATGCAATATACGTGTATATATTTTTTTTATAGTCTTGTCCCGTTACTTAGTTTGTATCGGGAATTAAGTGTTACGTTTAATGTGACTCTCCTGTTTTGAATTGGAGACAATGCTTGGTTACGGACACGTAATTAAGGTATTCCTCTTGCCAAATAAGTTCTTGTGGAGAATGAATAGCTAGTTTATTTTGGGTGTTCTCTCGATCTCTTGTTGATTTTATTATTATTATTTTTTAAAAAAGTATGAGGTAAAAAAAAATGGTTCTTGAAAACACTAGTCATTATGGTTATTAGTTTTAGAAACAATAAATATGACTGATCGGAGTAACTTTTTAAAAAGGTTACACCTTCGATTTTTCTATAAGTTCTATTCATTGATAGTTGTCTATTGACCTTATTTGTTTGAGTCGGTTGGTTCACCTCTATTTTTATTTTTGTCAGCTGGAGTCATAAAGCGAATTTCACTTAAAACATACATTTATGTAATGGTTGTAGATTTTTTCGTAAATTAAAATATAATACAACTGTTTTTAGAACATCATTCCAGCCATTTTTGGCCCATCACGTTAGGAAATTAGAATAGAAACTAAAAATGAAATTGTTATATATGTGACATATATGCATGCAACTAATCTCAAATGTTGATGAATTTGTGGCACCCAAAAAGAGGATGTATATTAATTACTAAAAATCATAATCAAAGGAACCCACGCGAATGTGACAATGATGAATTTGGCTGGTACTTATCAGTTATCAATCACTTTAATAACAATCTAACATCATATAATATATGATCCATGATGTTTGAAATTGATCTTTCATTAATAGCCTCTTTTTTGCATAATTTAATAAGAATCTTGGTCGGTTATCAACATCACAATCCACAAATACTAATAATAATTGATAACATATGTATAATACCACCCGTCCTAATCTTCTCAATAGATATATACTCCATATATAAAGTTTCACATTAAACACAAATACTTTCTAGCTTTAATTTGATACATGATAATGATTGCACATTTGTAATATTAATGGAATTTTAGTTGCATACGAAAAGAGCCATGATAGATGATGGTGACCAATAAATCTTGCATGTAGTTGAGGGATTCTCATAAACTAGTGCTTTTAGGTTGGGGCCGTTTGCATGGATAAAGAAAGTTTATATATGTGTATGTATTAGAGGTATAATTTCATACTATATATATATATATATATATATATATATATATATATATATATATATCTTGTATATTTTATTATATTCATGTTGCGCAACTTAGCTTGGGTTATTAGGATTTACGATAATTTAATGTAGCGGACTCCCCGGTCTTTGAGACGATATTTGGTTATAGACACGCTGGGCATTCGTTTGTCAAATAAGTTCTTGTGGATAATAAATTGTTAGTTTATTTTTAGTGTTATCTCGATGTCTTGTATTTCTTTTTTAAAATAAAAAAATTTGTTCTTGCTTTAACTATATGTAACCAGTCATTTTGGCTATCAATTTTAGAAAAAATAAATGTTAAATTTTTTTGAAAATACGGAATAAAAAATAACAATTAATGTCTTAGAGTGACATATATAAGAGTAAGGAACTATTTTTTTTTTTTATTTGTTGGGTTCCTTTATACTCCGTAGTATATTGATTTAATTTTTTTGTGCATTAGAAAACTTTATATTATTGAGTGTCACATTAATTTTCATTTCATTTTCTTTGTCAAATGTCAGGATATAAATTTAAAATAATAAAAACAATAAAAGTATAGTAACATGCAATAAATAGTATCTCTATGATTTCTTATCCTCTCTATTACATAATATTCAAAACCATCATTTAGCAATTGGGTTGGGAGTACTTTTTATGTTTTAACATATTTTGATGAGTTTGAAACAAACATTTAATTTATAATACAATGATAGTTTTATCATTTTCATATATCACAATTTTATAAAATTATTATTTCACGAATAACAATAAAAAAAATATGAAGAAGATTTTTTTTAATAATTCGAAGTGACTTAAGTAATAAATAAATAATTAAGAGTTTTTTTTTTTTTGAAAACAAATAATTAAGAGTTGAATCCTAATACAAACAAGATAAGTGTAATGCAGTGGATAGCTTGTTATATATCACGTATAGAGTTTCAAAGTTTGATTCTGTATAAAAAGTCTAAACCAATCAACTATAGACAACCGTACTTATCATGATTTAGACTCTTTGTAATTTCCACTAAGGTTATAAGAGGGTTTTACCCAAAACACATATCAAGGACGGCAATAGATCAAAGCGTAATGCAACAGTTTTTAAAACATCATTCCAACTACTTCTGTCGAAATTAGAATAGAAAGTAAAAATGAAATTTGATTAGTATAAAATTTATCCACTATGTTAATTGAAGAATTGAATGAAGAATATACAGAGCAGAAAGTACAAACAATTAATTACTTTTTTTCTGTAAGATACATAACTTCATTTTTCTTCTTATTCTCTGAAACAAATAACCATCCCTTCACAAGTGCAGGAATTACTGCAGTTTTGGAGGTCTGAGTTGAACAAGTGGTCCATGGTAGAATCGGCCGCAATTAATGGCTTCGATTTGCCTCCGACACTCCACCAAACTCTGTACAATGCGGGAGTTTTGCACACACTCCGATCACGCAATACTCACCTCCATCCCCTTGTATATAAGGATCTCCTCCGCGTTACACTTGCAGAGCATCAGACCACAACACAACACAACACAACACAGATCACTCCTTCTCTCATAGGATCTCTCTCAATACAACATAGTACTATAGTTGTATCATGGCCGGTTACGGTGTTGGTGTTCTCGCCCTGCTGCTTCTGATTGTGGCTCCGTCGGCGGAGGCTCGGGCGTTCTTCGTGTTCGGCGATTCGCTTGTGGATAATGGCAACAACGATTACCTAGCCACCACTGCCCGGGCCGACTCGCCGCCTTATGGCATTGACTACCCGACTCATCGCCCCACCGGCCGATTCTCCAACGGCCTCAGCATTCCTGATATCATTAGTGAGTTTAAACTGATAGTTAGACTATACATTTATATTATGTTATGTTAGTTATATATGTTGGTTACATTTTATTTTTTATTTTTGGCATTTTTTAGGTGAGCGGTTGGGATTGGCGGTTGCAGAGCCGTATCTGAGCCCAATGCTGAAAGGGGACAGGCTGCTCGGAGGAGCCAACTTTGCTTCTGCTGGAGTTGGCATCCTCAATGACACTGGCTTTCAATTTGTATGTAATTTTGTTTGGTGCGATTTTACTATCAATTTAAATTTTTATATGGATATGGTAAACTTATTACAAAATCTTGACTTGCAGTTGAACATAATCCATATTGGGAAACAATTGGAGTACTTCGAACAGTATCAGATGCGTGTGAGTCAACTTATCGGGGCAGAAGGGACGCGGCAGCTGGTCAACGACGCTCTGGTGCTAATCACCCTCGGTGGAAACGATTTCGTTAACAACTACTACTTGGTTCCATACTCCGCAAGATCTCGTCAGTTCTCCCTTCCTGACTACGTTCGCTACCTCATTTCTGAGTACCGCAAAATTCTTCAGGTAATCATTATAAACTCTTTTTTTTTTCAATATATAACCACTATCTGATGGTGTGCACTGAGTAAATCACTCTTTGTGCTCAGACTAAGAATACTGAACTTAGAAAATCATAGTTACCAAATCAAAAATCTGACCAACTTAGTTAGGATGACTCCCAGTTTAAACTCTTTTTTTTTTCATCTAATAATGCCTTGTGACTTGTGAGTAGTATCTCACTATCTTGGTTATAATTAGTGTGAAAAATGACTACTTGTGATGCAGAAAATGTATGATTTGGGAGCCAGAAGGGTGCTGGTGACAGGAACAGGACCACTAGGGTGCGTGCCGTCAGAGCTGGCGCAGAGGAGCCCAACAGGGGTGTGTGCATTGGAACTGCAACGGGCTGCCAACTTGTACAACCCCCAGCTGCGTCAGCTAATTGCGGAACTCAACAACGAGCTCGGCGCCGATGTTTTCATTGCTGCCAACACTTTCCAAATGAACATGGACTTTATCTCCAACCCCCGAGCATACGGTAATTAAACAGATTTACTCTTTTTGCTCAAGTCAAGGTTAATAGACTGTTACTGCTAAAAGTTTGTAACCTTATGTTTACTAAATCACCAGCATGATCAACTTAGTTGGAGTTTATTTCTACACGAATTTAATTTAATTTGACCAGTTTACATTATAGTCAGATTATATTCATACCTTAATCTGTCTATGGTGCATTTATAGGATTCGTGACATCAAGGATAGCATGTTGTGGACAAGGTCTGTACAACGGGATCGGGCTATGCACAGCGCTGTCCAACTTGTGCCCAGACAGGAACATATTTGCATTCTGGGATGCATTCCATCCGACGGAAAGGGCAAGCAGGATTATTGTGCAGCAGATCCTGACCGGAACCTCGGAGTATATGCATCCCATGAATCTCACTGCCGTCATGGAGTTGGATTCCAGGAGGACCTAATAATCAGCCATGCTGCCGCGGCGGTGTTAATCCTCAGTATTATTGTTTGTTTTATTGTGATTGTGGATCATCTTGTTTTGCCATTAGATTTATATATATTATATTAAGTAGAGTTATGTATGATTCATCGTTATAAATGTATAACTATATGTATACTCTGTATTCCGTGAGTGATGTTTAGTTGCTTTTAAGGTTTGTGGCAACTTTGTCAATTTGTAGTTCAAGGTTTCGGAGAAATAATTATCCAAACATTTATTTTTTTGGAGAATTGATTTTTAGTTAATATATGTTACAAAAACAAAAATCTAATTTATTTATGAGTATTATTGTGACTTGTTATAATTAATTGATTAATTAACGGATTAATCATTATATCGTGTACTATGATTGCGGTTAACTAACAGACTCCATAGTTTAATAATTAATCAATCCTGAAACACATTCCTCGTATTATAAATAATACAATGGAGGACTTTAAAAAAAAAAAAAAACAAAAAACAAAAAAACAGGGGACATTTACAATGATGGCAATCTGGCAAAGTTCATTTACCCCAAATTGGAGAGGATGGATCACAATCATCACATGGAGCCATGGAGGGTGGGTGGTTCATCTTGAATCCTTGATTTCAAATATATGCAAGTTTTCTATTTTTATTTTTACATACTGCTATGTATTTGCGTCTAACATAATGAATTAACTCAATTAAGTATGGATGGAATCATATTCAAGATAACTATTTGAGAGTTTAAATATGTGTAGGTTCATGTAATAACTCAACACATTGACGAATTAAGTTAATATGCCATATCGAGACAACACCAGTTAAGTTGGTCGAATAATTAGCTTGGTAACTCCATGTATGACTTGTCTATTTCCCTTTTTAGTTTGAATCGGTCAAGTATATATAACCTAGACTGATTTATCCACATGCATGGATATTCGGATAACAGTTGCGAAATTTCCTATAAATTAAAGTTAACATGCCACAACAATTAAGCAGGGGAAGTCTGAATATGTTACAGATGCTTCGGTCATCACAAAACTTCAACCTAACTAGATTGAATTAATGAATTGAAGATGGAAGATAATTGTATTGTCGTGTTATATTATATATAGAGATCAGTGTTTGAAACGTTGAAGTATGAGAGGCAGTGACGGTGGTATTACCTGCATTACGTTACCAATGGTCCAATGCATTAACGCCTGGTAAGTAGCAGTTAATACCTAAGATGGGTTGTAGAAAACAGGAATCATCAATGCATGGGGAAGGTATATATCCTGTCACTCCTTCCAAAATGATTATATCAATTGTACATTTGTACTGTATTAATTATCTACTTTAATTTTATGTTTATTTAATAATAATGTCATTAACTAATCTTCAAAAAAAAAAAATTCATTAACTATCAAATTTTTACATATTTTAGTCATTTAGTATCGGGAAAATCGCACTTTTGGTCCCTCAATTGTTGCCCGATCTGCAATGTGATCCCCCATTGTCAATTTTAGGCAATTGGGTCCCTAATAGTTTTAAACCTTAGCCAATGTTGTCCTCCGGTCAGATTTGGCTCTAACCAGTGTTAATACCATGGACATTTAGGTAATTTCACACCCCTTTTCTTTTTACCTTTGGCTCTGACCTGTGTTAACCCAAGTTCATTTCACCTAGAAAAAAAAGGGGTGACTCACCGGAGGGTGTCCTCAAAGATTCTCCAAAACAATTTGATAAAATCAAGCTTAGACCAACTTCACAATGCTGGATGTGGGTTCTTTTATGAAACAATTAACACAAGAATCAACTCAAAAGACAAAGATTTATACAAATTGACAAACAGATAGATCGAAACTAAAAATTTATCATAAAAAAATTGAATAAAAAAGAACAATAACCGAAAGAAAGAGATTCACTCATTAGGATGCATTAAATGCATAAGATAATGATGAAGATTAAAGGCCGCAGCCGTAGCTGCAACCGCAGCCGGTTGCGACCTCAGGCCACCTGCTTCCGGTTGCGACCCAATTAAAAAGAGAATACCAACCTACTTCCAATTGAGACCTCACGCCACTGCTGGTCAGCCGCATGTCCTCACTCCATCGTCGGTCCGCCACACGGCACGTCAGTTTGGTCCTCTGGTTCGCAGTAGCTACGCAAGACTCTTGGGAGGGAGAGTGATAATCCGAAAATTGAAATTTGGCTATCATTTAATATATATACTTTGGGTTTATTTTATAAACATGAAAATATATTGTTAAAAATGACTGGACAACAGGTACACTTTACTCCGGCGACTTTCCCTATTTGTTTGCTGAATCCTTGATCTATCTGATGGATTACGTGAAATTGGTGTACGTTTGGTCACTGAAAATCAGCCGTGGTCGCCAGTGACCGGCGGCTGGCTCGAACTTGGAAGCATAATTCAAGAAATCTGGGCTGAACATATTCTTCTCCTCGACACTACTAACCCTTCCCCCCCAAAACATTCCTCCATCTGCTGCAACAGCCACACTATTAGGCCAAGATACGATGAGAAGAGCTTCCCAAAGGGGTATTCAGTTGAAGGAGTGAGTTCTTGTTGGTCCCCTCCCGGAGGTGAGAATCTCTGAGGACACCCTCCCATGAGTGACAAATCTAAAAAGCAACGGAGGAGGAAGAGGAAATTGGGGGTAAATCTGTGTTTAACACATGTCAGAGCCAAGGTTAAAAAAAAAGGTGCGAAATTACCTAAATGTCCATGGTATTAACACTGGTTAGAGTCAAATCTACCGGAGGACAACATTGGCTAAGGTTTAAGACTATTAGGGACCCAATTGCCTAAAATTGACAATGGGGGATCACATTGCAGATCGGACAACAATTGAGGGACCAAAAGTACGATTTTTCCTTTAGTATCTGAGAGTGTATACTGGACAAAACAAAACATGACCTTTAAATATGACAATTATGTTATACTCATCCAACCATTTCTTTGAAGGCAAGCGTCATATATATACTTTGACTATTAGGGTTGACACTCAAATTTGTAGCCTAAATTATGACCGCACCGCGGATCATACATCCCCATCCACCACCACTATATACTACAACCTACCCAATTAAGAAACGCTTCACAACTGAATCCCCAGTTAAGACAAGGAAACTCTGTTCTGATCGGAGTTGAATGATTTAATTTAATATTTTAATGGATGCATTAATTTGGGTTTAACCAGAATCACCATTATTAATTAATACCATCATCTTCCCATCCAGCTCCCTCTCCTTTGCTAAACAACCGTCCTATGCATTGATTACTACATATATGCTCCGTCTCTTTTATGTATATATATATATACGCCTCTGATGATCTCCTTTCCCCACACTTCACTAGAGTTCTTAGTTACACTATATTGGTCATGGGGAAATTAAACACAGTAACACTATACACACATATGGGCGCCGCTGCTGTAACTTTCTTCCTCAAATTCGCGGTGATTTTTGGCCTCTCGGCGGCGTTGCTTGCCGCAGATGTGGCGGAGGGGCGGCGCGCGTTTTTCGTGTTCGGAGATTCGTTGGTCGACAATGGCAACAACAACTTCCTTGCCACCAGTGCCCGCGCCGATTCTCCCCCCTATGGTATTGATTATCCCACTCACCGCCCCACCGGCCGTTTCTCCAACGGCCTCAACATCCCGGACATTATCAGTTAAGTTCCGATCGATCGCCCAATTCAATCCACTTTCTATCGTCCCGTCCGGTTATGAGTTTTTTCTACCCACCGTTTTCAGTCCATGCATGTTAATTACGTAAGACCGACCTTTTTACCTATGACCCGGACGGATTTTTATTTTTGTTTTATTTTTTCCGTTTTCTGGAGGTAGGAAACCAGAGAATTGAAATAAAATCATTCTTAATATTCTAAATCTAATGTCAAAAGGTGATGTGGTCAAGTAGCATAGTTGTGGCGCTCACTGTATTACTGTAGTAACAAAGTCAATAGCATTCAGAAACAAAAAAAATAAAAAAAAATTGTTTATGTGATTTTTGTTTTGTTTTATATATATTTCATTTCATTATTTAGGTGAAAAGTTAGGATCGGAACCAACAATGCCGTATTTGAACCCACAGCTCGATGGGCAAAAGCTTCTTGTCGGTGCCAATTTTGCTTCCGCCGGAGTCGGCATATTGAATGACACTGGAATCCAATTCGTAAGCCTATAATAATCTCTATCATCTATAGTTTAAATTAATTTTAATTTCATATTTAAATAACTCAAACGAACTAATTTCACTTTTATAAACTAACTTATTTTTTGTCTTAATCATGTTTTGTATATGCATGGTGGATGGATGATATATAAATATGTTTATCTCAATTTAAAATGCAGGTAAATATAATAAATATCTACCAACAGCTAGACTACTTCGCAGAATATCAACAAAGATTGGCGAAATTGATTGGTGCCGAGAAGGCGAAGAAGCTGGTGAATGATGCCCTTGTTCTAATCACCCTCGGCGGAAATGATTTCGTCAACAACTATTATTTGATCCCCTTTTCGCCAAGGTCTCGCCAATTCACCCTTCCCAATTACGTTGACTTCGTCATCTCCGAATACAAAAAAGTTCTAAAGGTAACTTTTACCATTATATTATAGAAATAAAACTATATTACGTAGCTTAAATGTCATTTGATCTTTCTTTCTTTCTTTTTTTTTCTTCTGTAAGGCCTCATCAACACACATTTATCAATTATTTTCTTCAAGTATTTTAAAGTGTATTTGTATAGATTATTCTTTGATAAAGTTCTATTATGTATTGTCTAAAAATAGATTTATGACATTCATCTCGGTCATGACCAAGAGTACGTATATATTGACTAAATTTATTGATATAGTCAATATATACGTACTCTTGCTCATGATTGATACACGCCCATTAAATATTAATTACTTTAAGAAACAATGAAAATTGAAACGCAAGTCTCAATTCTAAAAATATATTTTATACTTGCACTAATTATTGGGCATGTAAAGGTGCCAGATTAGTTTTCCAACTCACTTAATAGGAGAAATTGCAAGTATTTACTTATGTCAAATTAAAATTGTTATTTAAATTCATATCGCGCAATGGCTACTTATTAACCATTTTTTTCAATAATGCATGGTGACTTAATGTGCAACATCTTGATACATAATGTTATACCATTGTTCACTTTTACATTCAATAACATATATATAGAGACTCTACGATTTGGGAGCTCGAAAGGTGATGGTTACGGGAACTGGACCGTTAGGGTGCGTGCCAGCGGAGCTTGCCCAGCATAGCTTAGATGGCAAATGTGCATCAGAGCTACAAAATGCAGCTTACATGTTCAACCCTAAGCTCGCTCGAATAATCAAATGTCTCAATAAGGAGATTAATTGCAATGCTTTCCTTGCTGTCAATACACACCAAATCCACATGGATTTCATCACTAACCCTAAAGCTTTTGGTACGTATGTATTAAACTTCCCGTCTAAAGTCATTTCATGATATCATTTTTCTATATATTGTATTGATTATGAGTCTTGCATAAAAATTTAAAATAAAATATTAATTTAATTAAGTCTCAAATTTGCATACAGGATTCGTGACGTCTCAAGTGGCATGTTGTGGACAAGGACCGTATAATGGGGTGGGACTATGCACACCATTGTCTCACTTGTGCACCAATAGAGACGAATATGCATTTTGGGATGCATTCCATCCATCAGAAAAGGCTAATAGAATAATTGTTGATCAAATGATGAATGGATCCAACACTTACATGCATCCCATGAACCTTAGCACCATCCTAGCTATGGATTCCAATGCTTAATCTTAGTTATCATAATCCATGTCAAATGTGTTTAGTTTATGTTGACCCTCTTAGTTATTCCTCTCCCTATGTTGCCATATATATATATATATATATATATATATATATATATATATATATATATATATATATATAAGGCCAATTACAATTTAAAGTTTGGGTGTTTGATTTATGTTACAATTTTTATTATCTCATCAATATCTTATGATTAAAAATTACATTGAGGTGTGTATTAATGGCCATGTTTATTACGCCAAAATTCATAATGGTACGAAATTCACTCATAACTACTAGTCTATGGCTGATAAACAACATATGAAAAGAACATGGAGACCTCGAGATCAAACGAGGATTTCGAGGATGCCTGCCTCTCGTTTAGCACCACCATATCCGCATCAGCCCGCCCCCTCCCCTTCCCTTAATAATTTCATCAGCGGCGCTGAGGCGGCGGCAGGCCGCCACTAGACCCTTCTCCTCCTCAGAGAATTCCAACTTGTGGATTACCAAACCAGGAGATGTGAAGGAGCGCCGCCGCCGTCGAAGCAGCAGTACCAAACACCATCTCATTCCAAAGTCTGAATTACCACGACCGCTTTCTCCCCGGCAAGATTCCAAGCAATAGCATTTTCCGCCGGAGCCTCATTCACCTTCACTCTCAATTGTACTGGTCCCATCTAGGTCAACAAAGAAAATGAAATTACATATTTATCCTTAGTTTTGACGTTTGACAAACGGCAGTTTCGACTGAGGACCAACTCGGTGAGAAATAACATAGTCGATGATGTAATTGGACAATTTTGAAAGTCGAGGACCCAAGTGGTGAAATCCCAATAGTCGAGGGACCAAATCGGTAATTAACTCAATAATATAATGTAGGAGATTTGTTTTGTAAAATATTTGAAAAATGCATATACTTGTATATAACGAGTATAATTTGCTTGATATTTAAATCATATAATGTATGAGATTTGTTTTGTAAAATATTTGAAAAATGCATATACTTGTATATATAGGATACGCTTGAATACAAGCTAGCTTATTGTTTAAAATTGTGATTTTGCTTCTTATGGTTTTTTTTTTTTTTTTTTTTACCCAAAATGATTGAATTTCTTACATATTAAAAGATTAATGACCTAACAAATTATTTGAATGATATTAATTCATTAGGACACATTTTTAGTCATTCTAAAAAAATAATTTAAGGTTGATTGAGTGGTTAGGTACTCCTGTATTTGCATGGATCAACATGCCGAAATGAAGAACCAATGTAAATAATTACACTTATAATTTGTTTTCAAAAAAAAAAATTACACTTATAATTTTGTGGTTCCGAAATCAATTGTTTGCTCAACTTAGGACTTATCCAATAAATACATAATATTATTTATTAATTTTAAACATAATAAATTAATAATTATAATAAGTATTAAAAGTTAAAAAATATAAAAAGGAAATCGGTTATATTTGAATATCACCTTAGAACCAAATTGAACTTACACCTCACCACATCATTAGCAATCTAAAACCCTAAAACTAAAAACTTTAAAGCTCAACTTCAGAGTACTGGACTCCTTTCCTACCCATTCCGCCGGCGGACGCCATATAATTTGGCGCAATCAGAATCAATAGATTCGAGCACCTCCGACTCTCGATTCACTGTCTGAACTCTGAACTGAATTTTAACACATGGCAAATCCAGTGGAATCACTCGTTTCCATTGATTCATTAGTGCCAACCTCATCCACCAAGCGTCGAGTTCAGATCTTCCGTGATGAGATTCCCTCTATTATCAGCGGTTCAGGTCAGCATTTCCACTTTTACAATCTATTTTGCAAGTACTATGTACTACTTATTACACTATATATATGCACCAATCTATTCCGTGTAAATTGAGTTTTTTTTTTTAATTATAAATTTTAATTTATAGAGCAGTTTGTTGTTCATCTTCAGTATTTTAATCTATATTTTAATAATGGGAAAACGTTATGCTTTTTTTTTTTTTTTTTTTTTTTTTTTTTTTACTCTTGATTTCCACGCGTGTGTATTTGCTTTGGCTTAGCCTTATGATCCCTGAGTTCATTTGAATTGGAGTTACTATTTATTCGTTGCATTTTGGTGTGAGAATGCTCTGTTTCTGCAAGAAAGTAAATATGCATTGTTGTGTTAGAGGCTGGTAAACGATCAAATTATGAGGAATGAGGATATCAAGCAGCATTATATGCATTATTATAATGCTCTATAGCTTCATATATTTTCCCTTGTTGCAAGCAAACATATTTGCATGTTTGCAATCTCTAGATGGGGAAGAATTCAACAAGTTTATCAAATAAAGGAAGCCAAAAGACCAACTTTATCAATTGATAGGACTTCAGAGTTTATATTCTAGCCTTCTAGGTATAGTTATGGGGACAATTTTGTTAGTTATTTTAGTAAACAGGTGGAAAATTCTGGATTGATGTGAATGCTTGAAACTTGAACAAAGTGAGGCTTATGCATCTATCTATTGCTAGAATGAAGCAAACCCTTGCTCACAAAAGAAAGCTTAAAGAAAAATAACACTTAAGGCTTGCAATGATTTACCCTCTATATTGATACTTGTTTAGATATTGGTAAATAGAAGCTAGGGATTGATGTTGAGACATATGAAGTGCCTGTTGAAACTGATATTTTTATTTATTTATTTATTATTATTATTATTATTATTTTTATTTTATTTTATTTTTTTGGTTATAATAACCTATGCTTTTAACATTATACTGCAGCATCTCTACTTTCATTTGTATCTTTTATACTTAAAATGCTGATGTAATCTTTTATATTAATCTGCAGAAATGACGACTGAGATGGCATCCGTGTTGGTAGATTTAATTTTCAAGACATTATTTGTTTATGATGATCGAGGATCAGTTAAAGCAGTAGATGATGTGGTAATAAAATCTCTGAGACAAGTAGCATTTATGAAGAGTTTTGCAGCAACCCTTGTACAGGTTATGGAAAAGAATTTGAAGTTTCAGTCGCATGTAGGCTGTCACAGACTTCTGAAGTGGTCTTGTCTCCTCCTTACTGAAAGTGAGTTTACCTCAGCATCGAAGAATGCATTTTGTAGAGTAGCACAAGTGCAGGCATCAATTCTTCATATTGGTATGCAAGGATCACTCCGTGTAAGAAGAGCCTGCAAACAGACATTTTTCTTTTTGTTCTCAAAGGTCTCATCTCCTAAAACTTTTGGCTTATTCTGGTTTGAAGTATGCCTTTAAAAAGTTATTAACTTTGTTTTATTCTCTTTCAGTTACCAGATATTTATGGAAGTTATATGGAAGAACTTAGGGATTCGAGGATCTCATGTAAGGATTGCCCTGAAATTGTACTGTTGATGCTAGAATATTCAACACTGAACCCTTCTTTATTTGAGAAGTGGAAGGTAATATCTGCTTGCTATTGATCTATTACATCATTGGGGATGCCTAGTATTTTATGCCTTTGATCATATTCTATGTAGTTGTAACTATGGAAAGATGTGTGTAAATGATACGGAGTACAAGTTTTACAACTTTACCTTATCTAATATTTTGTTCCTATATCATACAGCAAGTATTTCTTGACATGTACACCAAAGTGGTTCTAAATGCAAGAGAAAAGCCTCCAAGGGGCCTAAGTGAGGCCTTCTTTCCATTATTTACTCATCTATCTCATGAAGATTTTAAAAGTACTGTCATCCCGCTGTCTGTCAAGATGTTGAAACGGAACCCTGAGCTTGTTTTGGAATCAGTTGCAATCCTTTTACAATCTGCCAACCTTGACTTGAGCAAATATGCTGTTGAGATGCTTGCAGTGGTGTTAACACAGGCAAGGCATACTGATGAAGGAAGAAAAACTACTGCGTTATCCATAATACGATGCTTGAGCACAAAGTCTAGCAGTCCAGATGCTCTTGAAGAAATGTTCAAAGCAGTCAAATCTGTAATTGGAGGTTAGTTTTTTAACTTAATATTTTGTCATGGTTTGGCAATAATTTTAATTTATTTTAGAAATTGTTTTTTTGTTTTGTTTTGTTTTGTTTTTTTTTGGGGGGGGGGGGGGGAG